>NC_059301.1:31558485-31680985 GCF_017591435.1 Portunus trituberculatus
CCATCCCCAACCCATCCTATTCTCATTACCTATAGTTTTATCGCTGTTTTCAACCTAACCCAAACTAGCTCCATATTCTTTATTCTCTGCCACGCAGTCTCCAACCAACGGCTATGGTATAGAATTTTCCCTCCGTAAGTCACTATACTAACTTCATAGCCTTTGTTTTCGTTCCGATCTTGCATTCCCATTGTTTAATTAATCATTAATTTGAAACTTATTAATCTACTTCTATGTGCTTTGTTTTTCTCACTAACTGCAATGGTGGGAGAAATTCATATTTTTCTGATATATTCATTAACTTCAACTAGTGAAATTGCAGAATAAGGCCCTTCCCTTTCGCCACCAGCCCTCCTCCCTAACACCAACAAATTTGGGGATCTGTTGGTAAAGCAGGGCTTTTGGTTGGGGAAAGCCAAAATAGACCAATTTTACAATTTCAAAAAGTCTAAGAAGCTAAATTGAAAAGAAATCCTTGAAATATGGGTAAAAATCTAATCTTAACTAGCTAAACGTAACCTAACATAACTTAACCCAGCGTTTGTTAGGTTAGGTCAGTGCTTGGTCCTGTCTTGTTTGTTATGTATATTAATGACCTTCCAGAAATAATATTGAATAGCGAGATGTTTTTGTATGCGGATGATATCAGTGTTCAAAATGATAAAGGATGAGAGGGACTGTAGAAAATTGCAAGATCTCAATAGAATGAATGAATGGTCAAAGAAGTGGCTATTAAGGTTTCACCACAAGAAATGCAATTTGATGAGAATTGGCAAAACAAATACAGGTGTTTCAATATACTACCTATGATGATGATTTGAACCAGATTAGAGTAGAGAAAGATTTAGGGGTGAAGATTGACCAGGAGTTAAATTTCAAGGAACATTTTGCGGAAAAAAATTAATGAAGCTAATAAGATGGTTGGGTTAATAAGAAGGATGTACATTAGCATGGATGAGGAATTATTTAAATCTTTGATTTGACCACACCTGGAATATGCCAGCCAGGTGTGGTGTCCTTACATGAAGAAGAATGTGGAGGCCTTTGAAACGGTTCAGTGCAGGGCAACAAAATTGGTACCAGGTTTGAAGGATTTTTCTTATGAAGAAAGGCTGAAGAAACTAGACCTACTAACGTTGATATACAGGAGATCAAAAGGAGATATGGTGTAAACCTTTAAAATGATCAATGGAGTGTATGACAAAGATGTATGTGAAGGTTTGTTTAAAATGCAAGAAGGATTGCAAACTCGTAGTCATGGAAAGAAAATATTTAAGCAAAGAGCAAGATTAGACATTAGAAAGTATTCCTTTTGTAATAGGGTGGTGAATAACTGGAACAGCCTCCCAGACAGTGTGATAATTGCTGAATCAGTTCGAGAGTTTGAAAGAAAATTAGACGATGCATGGAAAAATGAGGAGCAAAGGTTTAATTATACTGAAAAAATAGGGAGCCTCAATCACAAGTTTGATCACACGACGACAAGATCTGGGAGATATAATTCAGAGCTGGAGTCGCAGGCCTGAACCGGCCTCTTCCAGGAGTCGTCTGTGAGTTTCTGTTAGTAGGGGAGAGCTCTGTTTCCCTCTTATTGACTATCTCCCAATCAGTTACAAATTTATTATAGACTGGTACAGGCTACTGTAATAGTACTTAAATGTAGCTATAGGAAGTTTTCAGAACTAGTGGTTGTTACCAGGTTGCAAAAGCAAATCATTATCCAAAACAAAATCCATCAACTCAAACTCACCAACAACAGACAGTGGTATGATAAGATTAAGGCTTTGTGTGGTCTACTGAAACAGTTCTCTCCTTTTCCTTGTAACTCACACCTCCCCGCTGAGGCAGCAGCAGACGAGATGAATAGCCACTTTGCCACAATCTGTCAAAACATTCCCGCCCCTTCACCCCTCAAGTCTCCCTGCCTACCTCCCTGCTCCCTCCCCTCCTCCAGCTGTCCAGGTGATGGTTGTATGCAAGAGAATTCTGAAACTCAAGCCTCGTTCAACCACCCCTACTGACCTACCCATTAAGATTTACAAAGAATTTGCTCCAGAACTAGCCACCCCTCTCTGCTCAATAATAAATGCATCTCTCTCACAGTACTCATGCCCTGTTGACTGGAAAACATCAATTGTCACAGCCATCCCTAAAACTGCCAGCCCGCAATCCTTAAATGACCTTAGACCAGTCACTATCACACCCATCCCTAGCCTCATCTGTGAAGACTTTAGCCCGTACCAAGAGTCACAAAGGTTTAGGGTTGAGGGTAGAATGGAAGGTAATGTAGTACCAAGAGTCGCTGTCATTATTGGAACGAAGAGCAGAGGGAAGGTCGAAGGGAAGGCATGGGTGGCCCCGTGTCTTCCACATGACCTTCAGAGAAATATTTTATAATTTTCGTAAGCTGGAGTGACCAGTGAATAGTATGAACTAAAATCAACATAAAAAAATAACCAATAGTTATGTTTCCACGTAAGTTACTATTTTTTTCTATAATAGTGAAAGATCGCCTTAAAATTGCGAGGTGGAAGAACGTAGTGAATCCAGAAAGCTCGCCACCTAACTGTTTTATGAAGCTTGTTTTCGTTTGTCAGTAAGTTTATTTCATGGTAATAAATATTTTCTTTAGTGAGCTCATCATCCAAGCCTATTAAAGACCAAATATGTGCATGGGTTAATGGAGAATAGGAAGTGACAGGTGAACTGCCAACAGACAGAAGGCTGTCAAAGTATGCAAAGAAAACCCAGTCACATGGTAAATACTAGCCTGTATAAGCAGGTTTAAAACAAAACCACAAAGATGTATGTAGAGATGTAGACAGAGAATTTCACAAGCACCACTTCACACTAACCCAGGACTTCTTATCAAACTCACTCTCTCTCTCTCTCTCTCTCTCTCTCTCTCTCTCTCTCTCTCTCTCTCTCTCTCTCTCTCTCTCTCTCTCTCTCTCTCTCTCTCTCTCAACAAAGACATTGAGTGCAATAATGTTAAAGCTAAGTCAACAGATAACTTTTCACTGAGTTGGGTGTGATGTGCAAGGATTTAAGTATAGGTATACTGACAGTATTGTAGTTCTCAAGATGTATAGTCCTGTATCCAAACCATTTCAGGCCATGACTAATGTAATTCATGATTGACCATACTAATGTGTTAACTATGGAATTTTTAATGATATGCATACAAATTGTGGTCTAGCAGATACCAAAGAATACAAATTTCTCAACTCTTGTAATGAACTACCACTGCTTCTTGATATGGATTTTGTAAGACAGTGATTTCCAAACAAATGATATATAAATTACCACTTTAGGGATAATATAAGGATACAGAAAAAAGAAAGTTAAGAATTCTGGAAATTATGAAAACACTGCAGTCTGTAAAGTTGTTGAATAAACCTGTTATAAATACATAGTGAAATTGAGCAACAACAATAAACATTCAGAACTGCTATACATATACAAAACTTGAAAAGAAGAAAAATTATTTAAGTGTGTGGCAAGCCAGGTTTTCAATAAGGAATGCTTGAGGACACAGATATTCAATAACTCTGATCACATGTGGGCTTGTTACTCACTACCTGAGCCTGCCTCTTTTCACATTGTCAGTATCTCTCTGAGCACCAGCTGATGCTAATATCTTGAATTTTTATTTAGCTATAAATATATTAATATTAAAAAAATGTTAATGGCATTAAATGACTTGGTGATCGCCTCCCAAGCTAAATTTTTCTTGTGCAGGCTAGCTGGGTTTGTTGAGCGGTCTTGCAAGTCTTTATTCTCTTTCACAAGATTGAGAATCATTATTCTCTGCTCGTGTGTGAGTGGTGAGGCCCGGTCACAGCTTCTTCCCTCCATTCTTGTAGCGTGCACTGTGGATTTGTTGTCATTCGTGGAGCTCAAATCCGGATTACAGTCATACCAATACCGAAACAACTGTTACCAACTCATGCTAGCGGCAGACCTCTTGCGGCCCTACCTTCCACGGCGACTCTTGGTACGGATTGAAGGTAAGGGCGAAGGCTTTGCCTTGCTGGTCGAAGGGAAGGTCTGTGCCTTGGCCTTGCGACTCTTGGTACGGCCTTTTGTGTTTGACTGGGCATACAACAAAATCAGTTCCTTCTTAGACATTCAGCAATTTGGCAATATCAGAGCCACCTCTACCTCTCACTACCTAATCAGCTTCCTTGACTTCATTCATAGTCAGCTGGACAAGTGGAACACCTCTCTAGCAGTTGTTTTTGTAGACTTCAAGAAAGCTTTTGATATAGTTGACCACACTGTTGTCATCAAAGCCATCAGTGTGGGTCTCCCTTCTCACCTGACAGCATGGCTGGCTGACTTCCTCACGGAATGCCGGCAAGCTGTACATTTTCAGAAGCACACATCCTCTTACCAACAGCTAACGTGTGGCATTCCTCGGGACACCAAGATGGGTCCACTCTGTTTCTTGATACTGATTAATGACGCTCTGACAAACACCCCTCACCACTGGAAGTATGTTGATGACTGCACCGTGGGTGTGTCACTTGCCAACAAAAACCCAGACTACTCGGCACTTCAAACAACGTTGAACAGCCTGCAGGAGTGGTCGGCAGAAAGCAGGATGACAGTCAACCACACCAAACCGTAGTAATGCATATCTGCACCTCCTCGGCAGCAGTGCCCTCCCCTACAACTATCCCTGGGTCCTCAACCCCTCCAAGTATTTCGGTCAGCCAAGCTGCTCGGAGTCACAGTGGACGATCAGCTGACATGGAAATTACACATTACCGCCACAGTGAGATCGGCAGCTTACAGACTACATGCTGTGCAGACTTAGGTCACTGGGCACACCAGCTGATGAGTTAAAGGGGATATACATCACCTTCATCCTGCCCAAACTTATGTATGCCTCACCAGTGTTGTCTTCCTCCCTCATCTGCACTCAACAGCAACAACTAGAAAATATCCAAAAGAGGGCCTGCAGAATCATACTTGGCCCTGCCTACACTGACTATGATCACGTCCTATCTACCCTTGATCTCCCCACACTGGCAACCAGACACCAAGCAACCCTCATCAAGATGGGTAGAGGCCTGCTGCACCACTCATGACTACGACATCTCTCCCCTTTACGCCACACAACGCACAGACATAGTCATGCCACTTAGGGCCCCAAGAACTGATTGTTATCATCATAGTGCTATCCCCACCATGGTGCGAGCCATAAATAGCTAAGTTAAAGGTTCTAATCTGAAGTTTCCCTCAATCCCCATATGTACATTTTCAGTATGTATGTACTGCAATTACTAATGAACCGCATTATTATTATTTATTATTATTATTATTATCCTCTTGTCATATTTAGGAGCACTATCAAATATCCCTACAGTGTCATTCTATATAGATAAAGATACATTGAGCTGATATATTTTTCTTCACAATTCCTTCTAAATAGTATCAGAGGTAATATTGAACTTTATTCATGAACAAAACTATTTAAGTTGATTTTCTAGTGAATTTGCATATAGATTTATTTGGTCATCTACAAATTTCCAAACTACTGCATCATTGATTAGAAGTATATTAATCCAGACAACAGTAGATTAGAAGACAGCATGTCTGTGCCACTTAAAAGGCTAAGTGACGTGGATCAACTTACTAGTACAGTGGTACCTTGAGGTAGAAGATTTTGAGATACTAGCTATGATTTGGTAATTTTTTTATTTTGAAATATGATTCATGCTTGGGGATGTTGCCGCTAGTCAGCGGCTCGGCGCATCAGTCCAGCCTCAGCTGAGCTAGTATCTGTGTGTTTCCTGTGAATCTAATGCTTGTGAGTGTTCTTTCATCATTTTCACACTATTTAGTCACTTGTTTTTAATCTAAAGAAAGTGCTGTATTAATTTACATTTAATGTTTACTAGTGGATGGTGCCTGCATACCTTCCTCCTCCTCCTCCTCCTCCTCCTCCTCCTTCTCCATTGATCATTCCACTATGACAAGGAATAATGAATTTAAAATTACACCCAAACACTTCAAAACCCACGAGGCAAAGCACTTTTTCTTTAATAGAATTCTTAACATTTGGAATAAGCTTCCTTCAGAAATAGTAAACAATACTTCCATTGCATCATTCAAAAACAAAATTGGTACCTTAATATTTAAAGAATAACCCCCAACAAGCTCTCTTCTCGTCCGAACAATTAAACATGGTATTAGTATAGCAATTATTTTGTATAACTTTTCTTATAGATAGATGTGTAGAGTTCACTGTAGGGTGAATAATAGAATCTCCTTTCATCCTTTCCTGTGAAAATTCCATGTCAGTTTTTCCATACTGCATGGTATTTTTCCAGACTATTTTCCATGCCAGTGAAAGCTGGAGGGAGTGGTGGGTAGAGAGGAGCCTTCTCCTGTACTTTCCTGTCTCTCTTACCTGTAGCCAGTTAGAAGTGGTTACCAAACAGCCTCGAAAGGACCAAGAGGTCTGTTGCTGTTTGGCTTTCCTTCGTATTCCTCCTCCTCCTCCTTTCAACAAACAACGACCTAATATCAAATGTTGATATTGGTCCTGAATTTAGTAACAGTGATCACAAGATTGTCTCCTTCAACATCAACCTTCAAGTGTATAAAGACAGTGTTAGCAACGAAAAAGTTTTCATTTACAAAGAAGGAGATTACAAGAGACTAAAGTTAATTCTTGCTGCAACAGATTGGAATGCCGAACTTGGTGAAAGTAACATTGAAGAATCATGGGCCAAATTTAAATACATTTTAGAAAACGCTGTGAAGTCATGTATTCCAATGCGTAAAAGGCGTCCATGCAAAAGGAACAAACCTAAATGGTGGACAAACCAAATTGAGTCACAACTACTAAAGAAAAATCGTGCCTACCGTAAATATCTGACATCTCAGAACGAGGGTGACAAACTTGAATATGACAGATTTCGGCGCGAATCAAAGAAGCTCATTAAACAGAGCAAGAAAAACCTTGAAATGTATATTGCAAGCGTCACCAAATCCAATCCCAAGGAATTTTACAGTTATGTTCGGAAGAAAAAAGTTATTACATCCCACATTAACCAGATCTATTTAGACAACGGTAATCTTGCCACTGAAGAAACTCAGATTGCAGACACACTAAATGATTATTTTACTTCAGTCTTTACAAAGGAAAGCATTCACACAGTCCCTGAGCCACCCCCTATATTCCATAACATAACCCCATTAAGTGTCTGCGATTTTCAAGAAGACGAAATAATTAAAGCAATTGATAAACTTAAAACTGACTAAAGTCCCGGCCCAGACTGTATTGCACCACGTGTCTTGAGAGAAGCTAAATTTCAAATATGTAAACCCCTTTCATTGCTATTCACCAAGTCATTTATGTGTGGTAAGGTTCCTAGGGATTGGAAGTTAGCAAACGTAATCCCCATACACAAGAAAGGTGACAAATCACTCCCATGTAACTACAGACCCATCAGCCTCACATCTGTGGTATGCAAATTTATGGAAACTGTAATTCGCAATAACTTAGCCAACCTTCTAGAAGTAAATGATTTAATCAATGACTCACAGCACGGCACACTTGACTTCTTTAATGATGTTTTCACCACGTACGACGAAACAAAGGCAGTAGATGTTGTGTATCTAGATTTTCTTTTAAAAAGCTTTTGACAAAGTTCCCCATATGCGGCTACTAGGTAAAGTGAAGTCACATGGTGTAGATGGAATACTTCTCAACTGGCTTGAAGACTGGCTTTCTGAGAGAAAACCGTGTTGTTTTAAATGATAAATTTTCAAAATGGCGAGAAGTTTTAAGCGGTATACCACAGTGATCTGTGCTTGGCCCGGTTCTTTTCCTTATTTATGTTAATAATATTGATGAGGGCCTCACGTGTAAAGTAAATAAGTTTGCTGATGATACTAAAATAATGAATAAAGTAGTCACGTCGGAGGATAAAAGAAAACTACAATCAGATCTCGACCACTTAGCCACATGGTCAGACAAGTGGCAGATGAGCTTCAATTTAATAAATGTAAAGTGTTGCACATTGGTAGCAATAATGATCACACTAATTATTCAATGAACGGTTCCGAGCTTCTTAAGGTTGATGAGGAAAAAGACTTAGGCGTCATAATTACTTCAGACCTCAAGTCAAGTAAACACTGCTCGGAAGTAGTCAAAACGGCAAACAAACTGGTTGGGTTTATCGGTAGAACTTTTCAATTTAAATCAGAAGGGGTTATTCTCACATTGTTTAATGCACTCGTCCGACCTCATCTTGAGTACTGTGTCCAGTTCTGGTCACCCCACTATAGGAAAGATATAGACAACCTGGAGAGAGTCCAAAGAAGAGTCACCAAATTGATCCCACGACTGCGAAACAAGCCTTACGAGGAGCGCTTGAGGAACTCAACTTGTTCAGTTTAGAGAAGCGGCGTATGCGAGGAGATTTGATTGAACTATTTAAAATGTTCCGGGGCTTTGATAACGTAAATGTAAACAACTATCTCACCATTGACAGCTCCAACACCACTAGAAATAATGGCTACAAGATTACAGGTAAACGTTTCAGGTCAGACGAGGCTAAACATTATTTCTTCAATAGAATTGTAAATGTCTGGAACTCTCTCCCAGCACATGTTGTCCGTAGCAATACGATAGAAACTTTTAAAAAAAGGTTGGACATTCACTTCACATTAACCCCTCAAATGACGTACTTTGCGCCTTCATAAGATATCCTTTTTTTGTTAGTAGTTATTGTACTAGATAGTATCACTTCTTCAATCTTTCCTATCACGTCTTTGACTTTCTCTCTCCCTGTGGCCTCTTTTCTTCTTCCTTGAACCCTGATGTCCTTCAGCCTCTAACTTATAGCATCTGTAGTGGTAGCATAGGCACACAGACAGCCTCGTTAGGCCCAGTAGGGCTGTTGCTGTCTGTTCCTTCCTTTGTATTCCTCCTCCACCACCACCACCACCATTTACGACCGTTAGCCAAAAAGTGACCATTGCTACTATGCCCATCCTGTATATATTTCTATTGCTTCAACTCCATGTCCTGAAACTGTCACATACCAATCTGTACACCTCCCCAATGCAAGAGTTAACAGAATCCTCAGTTTTCATCTCATGGATTGGATCTCGTACATCTCATTCTTCTCCTGTGGCTTCCATTGAAGATCATGTTCCATCTTTCTTTGTTCTGGCCTTTCTTCTCAGTATAAAAGCCTAAGATGAGAAGGATATGTCAGTAAAGGAAACTTCAAGCCAGTATTGTTAACTTTGGCTCTTCTGTGTTAGGAGGATCAAGGCCGACTAAGACTCTCTTGAGTCTTGGTGATTGATTATCTTTGCCTAATCAGTAAAGGTGTCATACTTGTTTTTCCCTGAATGTCTTAGTAGAAGTTCATTTCTAAGCAAAAACTTCTTTATCCTAACTCAAGATTGGTTTCTCAGTGTTTCTTTCCTTGGCAAGTAATCACAAACATATATGTCTGTATTCACCTAGCCATAAATTTGTCTAATCTTTGAAGTTTCCATGTTGGCTCAGCACTGCACAGTCAGAGCTTCCTCTGTTGTCTTTCTCCTTCCAATACTCATCCATTTTATTCATCTTAGCAGTGCCCTCCCTTCCTTGCTCCATGACTTAATTGACTTCATTTCACTCATGTACACTTTCTCCACAAGTTCTTACTCAGTTATTATTTCCCTCTGTTTGAACCACCTCTCTATGCCTTGCTCCTCACATTCAGTCACTCAACAATCTGTGTAGTTTTCATTGTTTCAGTGTTTCACTTTTCACTCAATAGCTAGGTTAGTTTTTGCTTATGAAGATTGAGCACCAAAATCATCCTGGTTGCTGTTTACATCTGCTATGTGTGTGGTTGTCAGTGTCTTTTCTAATGAATACCCAAGTTGGTTGAGATAATGCCAATAGCTTTTTGTGAAATTGATTTGTTGTAATTATTACTCTTCACATTTTTTTGTCTTCATTTATTTATTTATTTATTTATTTATTTATTTATTTATGATTTTTTTTTTGTGTGTGTGTGTGTTTATGTTTCCTTTGTATCCATTTTAAGTGCTGACTTATATTTGTGGTTGAATATTGGCAAGAAGAAAAATGTGTTCTCACCTGTATATTTAGGTTTCCATTGTTGTGACTACAGTGATGCCTTGGAATACAAACTTAATCCGTTCAAAATTTTTTCTTACTCCAAAACTTACTTACTTCAAAAGCATCAAAATACATGTATTCTTATGGAAGAAACTATAATTCGTTCCAAACCACCTCCCCAGACCAAAAAAAAATTATTTTTCACCTAATTTCATACTTTTTGCATACTATTACTGTAAATACTACTACTACTACTATTATGCTATAACTATAGAAGATAGGAAAATAAAGCAGGAAAGTAAGCAAAATGTAATATAATGAAAATTCAACTTCTCATGG
This sequence comes from Portunus trituberculatus, assembly GCF_017591435.1. Classification (NCBI taxonomy): domain Eukaryota; kingdom Metazoa; phylum Arthropoda; class Malacostraca; order Decapoda; family Portunidae; genus Portunus; species Portunus trituberculatus. Next base: position 31,568,933 of record NC_059301.1, read on the forward strand.
TCAGAAATAAGCGTCTTCACATCCTCCTCATGTGACTCCATCAAGCCAGCACCACACACTCTTGTATAAGCCAATTTTATGGAAAATAAATCAGGGAAGTAAGCAAATTGAAATATGAACATTCAACTTCTTCGCAGTCAGAAACAAGCGTCAACACGTCCCCTTCAGATGATTCCATCAAGCCAGCACTATGCACTCTTATCTAAACCAATAATGAGATAAAAATAATGATCCCAATATTGTCATACATCATAATATGTTTCTGAACTGTTTACTTATCCATGGAAATACATGTATATCTTTTATCTCACCAAGAAATACATAAAAAATGATAAAATACAGCATACTGACATCAGTGCTCTCACCATCCTCATGCTTGGTGCCCTCACACTTCCACAAACATACTTATCCTTGTAAAAGCTGATACATGATTGGCTAAGTGTCCACCATCTTGAAGGCAATGGGCCAATGATAGGCCTTGATATATGACAGATAGCCTCAAGCATAAACAAACTGTGCTGCATAAAGAAGTCTGCACAGTCCAGATATAAGATATATCTGGACCATTGGAGTGCAGCTTCTGAAAAGTGCCATGATCATGCCTGATGGGCTCTAACGTGTAAGAGCCACGATTGTGCCTGACGGGCTATAAGGGTTAAGGCTTTTAATTCATGAGCTGGATACTCTCTTCCCCTCAGATCTTCTGGAATCTTCGATACATCTGTCTGTATGTCTCGTGACCATGTGTGCTGCTATGCTAGGCAATGATCTTTATAACTAAAAAAAACTTAATATTATCTGCTGCACTACAAAACAACTGCAAACAACACTCCTGAGGCACTGAGGCAACGTGGTGTCCCAGCATGCAATTAGCTGATCGCGCAGTGCTACGTGCAATCTGTTGACCGTGTTTGTTATTGTTCGCACTCCAAAGCAAAGTTCATCCTCCAGTGCTAAAAAAAAAAAAAAAAATTGTTCATAATCCAAATTGTTCGCACTCAAAAGCTTTCGTACTCAGAGGTACCATTGTAGTACCCTTATCACATTACTTCACCTTCTGTTTTGTCTTTTGTTGATTTGAGAGTTTCACTGAATCATATAGATTCATGTCATAGCAAAGTACACCGAGTCACTAATCAGGATAGCACAAGAAATAACGGACTCAAGCTTGATAAAGTTAGATTTAAGTAAAGAATAATAATGATTATGAAATATGTAGATGAATGGAAAAGACTTGGTAATTAGGTTGTTAGGATCAAATCATTTGCAGTCATTAAAAGTAGATCAGATAGATATATGGATAAGAATAATAAGTAAGCTTGCTTCATATAAGAACTGCCAAATGCAGGTTTGATGACTTTTTGCAGCTTCTCTTATTATTATTGTTGTTATTATTATTATTATTATTATTATTATTATTATTATTATTATTATTATTATTATTATTATTATTATTATTATTATTATTATTATTATTATTATTATTATTATTTTTATCATTATTATTATTATTATTATTATTATTATTATTATTATTATTATTATTATTATTATTATTATTATTATTATTATTATTATTATTACTATATTGTTCAATGTTGTGACAATTGTACTTGTTACAAAGGTTCCCTGTTTGTGAGAAAATTCACACAAGACTAAACTATACAAAAAACATAGGCCAGTAGAATGTAGCAACACACAATAGCACCCTGAGTTATGTAGTTTCTTCAGATGTGCTTTACAACTGAAGTGCTTTAGACATGGAATTGCTCTTGTTGTTCTTTGTTGGATCTTAAGAAATGGTGAGAGAGAGAGAGAGAGAGAGAGAGAGAGAGAGAGAGAGAGAGAGATGGAGTGGGTGGGAGTGTTGGTAGGCAGAGAGAAAGAAACAGATAGAATATATGTATGTCTACCTATTTATCTGAGAAAGAGTTCTTAGATAGGCATACAGACAAACAGACAGGCAGACAAGCAGGCAGGATAGAGAAAAGATACAGAGAAATAGAGAGTGCACATGTTTGTTGCCATTTGGTAAAGTGTGTGTCTGTATCTGTCTGGGGAAGAGTTCCTGTGTTCCACCAAGGTCATGTATGAGGAATGAATGTCTCTCTTTATGAGGGAGAGTCTGACTGAGTACTGGTGGTGAATGCCAGTGGTATGTTTCATGGGGTATGATGGGGGTGGCTGCCAGTGCTGAAGATGTTGCCCTTTAAGCTTCATTTTCACTGCTGTGACATGAGATAGTTACAAAATTTGATGTCTGTGACAGGAAATTCATGATAAGCTTTTTCTCACTCACCCTGTCCCTCTTCTCCAGTATTTTTTTTTTTTTTTTTTTTTTTTTTATTGTCTTGTTAAAACATTCATCAGTGTGGCTTTTTTTTTTTTTTTCCTGTGCATTATTGTGTTACTGTATGTAGTTACTTTCCTTTGGCTAGTCATGGTTTCTTTGCCACTAGTAATGGGTGAGGAATCGTAAAGAAATTTGTTATACAGTTAAAGGTAAAGAAGTCTTGCTAATACAGTTTTGTGATGATAATGTCAAGTATGTAGATAAAAGGATTAAAAATTGGACATGATATATCTTATAATGCCTCCATAGTTATTTTCCTTCCTTGGTTTTGTGATGGTAATGTGAAGTATGTAGATAATAGGAATCAAAATTGGACATGACGTATCTTATAATGCCTTGCCCACCTCCATAATTGTTTTACCTTGTCCTGTGAATCTGTAGCCTTATCTTTCCAGTGTACTTGTGTTGATGTCATGTGACATCATGTTGTTAAGAGCAGATATACAGATTTTCAAACATAGGTCTGGAAACCATTTCATTCTGAGTTTATTAGTGTTAAACTAAGAGTGATTAGAAATGCATGAACCCTTCTCTCTCTCTCTCTCTCTCTCTCTCTCTCTCTCTCTCTCTCTCTCTCTCTCTCTCTCTCTCTCTCTCTCTCTCTCTCAAGGTAATTTCTATTTGTGTTGAGAGTTTCACTGTTGTATTCCAGATGGTATAAGGCAAAGACAGCCTTGACTGAGCCAGCTTGAGCTAGCCTGACCCAGCACAATGTTGGAGACAGAGATCAAGGAGGAGTCGGTGGTGCAGCGGCTGGAGAAGGGGACGGCAGTGAAACGCTACTCCTATAGACACAGACCAGAGGACGGTACACTCAGGATACGGCGAGAGACACACCATATAATATGGACTGTCAGTCAGAATACTTCAGAACTAATAAGTAAGTTTGTGTAACCTTTGTGTCAGTGGTGAAGTAGTTTAGTGAAATGCACTAAAATTGGATAGAAGCATAAACATTATTCAACTCTAAAATTTAAAAGAAACATTAACATTTATCAATGAAGAGCACAATTATATAATTTAATGCTCACTAGCATGAATAAATGTTTCTTCTTCCTTTCCTTCATATGAAAGAAGTTCTATACAAGTAAATGGATCTCAACTCAAGAAATTGTTCCTTTATCTGTATACCATCTGTCATCATCTCTTCTGAGTGCAAAACATTACGATCAACATGTCGTCTGTTGCATTAGAGCTGTGATTCTCCCCCGGCAGCCTCCCTGGCAGACATCAAGGAAGTGCGGGCAGGACAGGGATCCAGGGACTTCAAAAAGTGGATGGACACAAAGGAAGCTCATAAACATGAAAACACATGTTTTGTTATTTACTATGGAAAGAAATTCAAATTAAGATCCCTTTCTATAGCTGGTAAGAAAATGATCAACCAATTTTATTCTCTACTTCATAACCAAGCTATTACAGTGTAAACAAGAGGCTGCAGATCCTAACTCTGGATGTTGCACTGACTACAGAAAGAAAAAAAGATAGTTGGTCCAATTCCCCATAGACTAAACACACACTTGTACAGTTACACAGGATTACTACCCTCTTGCTGCATCAGAGCTGCAGAGTTACAGCACTCTGACCCATATATGTTACCTGTTTAGTGAACAGAAATTACAACATGAAGAAATTGTCTCTGCTCAGCTCACAATTCAAACCTTGGTGCTGTCTGTCATGAGTCACTTTGGTGACATCTACTAAGCTCAGAGAAGTAGGATCCTTGCTTTCCCTTAAGATAACAAAGAGTATAACTGACTTATGGAAAAGGAAGGAATACTAAAATATCTTCATTAGCATTTCTTTGACTATCCAGTGATGGGAAAATCTTTGCTTAAGTAATTATTGAAAATTTTTTTAGTAATTCTGTTGGAATTCATTAGAAGTTTTGGATGTAATAGTTATGGAATTTATTAGAAATTTTGGATATGTTTTAGAAAATCTTCATAGCACTTTGCAGAGGTAACTCAGATGTCAATGTAGTGAGTTCTGTATTGCCACAAGCTCACTGATAGTTTGCTGTGGAATATGATTAAGAAGAGTAATAGCAAAATGGTTAAAGCTAAGTAATGATGCCTTGTTGCAGCCATTGGGGAATCAGAATGCAAAGACTGGATCCTGGGACTGGAGCACCTCAGAAAGGAGTATCCAGATGTACCATACATTATCCGTCTTGAAAGATTTCTCCGCACAGAATTCTACAACATGGAAAACCGAGAGAACAAGTAAGGCCCCCCCATCCCAGGTGCACCTGCTGTCTGTAATGGTTATTCATTACATCTATGTACTTCGGTGTAGGGATGTTGCAGACACATTGCCATTACCTTGTATGAGGTGCACCCAGCCATGCATGGAGCAACATGACTGTGCACTATAGTTGCACTGCACCCTGACTACTTTCAAAAGGTTGTACTTGACATAGCATCAGTTTTTCTTGATGTTTATAACAGGAGAGTCCAACTAAACATACCTGATCCTTGAAAATAGTCATGGTGAGAGTAAAGCATTTCTGAATACAGCCCTGTGTCTGGAAAGATGACCCTCGCTAATGTTAATCATCACCCTCTCAGGGGAAAGTCATGTGAAAAATCAAATGCACTGTAATTCTTACCAGAGAAGAACTTGTAGGAGAGGAAACCTTTTGCCTCAAGCACATGGCATTCAACACTGTAAGAGAAAATGAGGATATTCATTGAAAACATCATGATTATGTGGTCTTGTCTGGTCTGATGAATTGCTCTCTCTCTCTCTCTCTCTCTCTCTCTCTCTCTCTCTCTCTCTCTCTCTCTCTCTCACATCATAGGACCTCTTTCAGTGTGTATTTGCCCAAAAAGAGTATCAGAAATACAGAAGGATCTCCCAGTTTTCATTATAACTTTCAGTTTATCGGTGTGCTTTTAAGTGACTGATTTGAGAGAATAGTGTGAAATCCATGGAAGTATGAAATTAAATGTAGGTATTAAGTATGTGAGTTACTGACATGTAACAAAAAAAAAAAAAGAATGGAATGCTGAAATTATTGCTGTAGAAACTCGTTCAAATGCTAAAGCACAGGCAGTAATTCAACTGTCTGGTTATAACCAAGAGTTAGTGTGAAATACAAAGCTAGCATAGAGGAGGAGATGGAGTTGCAACAAGGTAAGGGAAAAAATTAGTTATGATTTTTATTTCATAGGGAAATTTGCTAATTTTGCATTTGTTTTCTTGAAAGAATAACAATGCGAGATGTGAAGAACTTTCTGCCCAAGATTCATTACCGGACCACCAACCCTCGAGTAAAATCCCTGTTTGATTCAGTGGATGACCAGAGGCGAGGAGAGATTGGCTTTGACCAATTCCTGGAGCTCATCAAGAGGATCACTTGGGAAGAACCAGAAGATGTAAGTTGAAACCCCAACTAAATCATAAACGGTTGTAGTTTGTTTTGTAAAATTCTCTTTCCAGCCAATTGTTTCTGATGCATTTCCATGATTTCCTATCTGCTTTGGTTCCCTGACTGTGTTATCATTGAATCATCTTGATTGTTTATATGTGATATTTCGTATGTATAAGTTGGATATTAAGATGTACAGTGGAACCTCAGTTGCTAAATGCTGCCCTTTTTTTAACAAATTGGTTGCCAAACAAAATTTCAAGCTGAAAATGCTTCAGTCGTTGTAGCTGCACCATAACTTTGTTGATAAACACACACCTTGCAGCATGTATCCTCTATCAAATGCTTTTGTGCACCTCTCAGCTGGAATCAACAAAGGATCATTCTTGCTATAGTAATGGTAGCCAACTTACAGTAAGATGGCATATGCTGATCTTCCTGAAAATGTTTATCATGCATCACTAGCTGTTTTGGAATAGGTGAGGCACCTCTGTGCAACTGTTCTGTGATTAGCTGTGATGATGTCATTAGCAGCACAAACAAATCTCATGGAAGTTCATGACTCGAGATTTGCCATACCAGCAAAACATCAACACCCATGAATAAATAATAAAATAAAAATTTTATTACAAAAGTGGAACACTAGAAAAAATTATTGTCAAGATGCTTTTCTGGTATGACAAGTCCTGGGAGTCAAGATGTTTGCTTGGGCCACCACATTTGCTAATGACATCATCACAGCTGACCACAGCACAGAGGCACCTCATCTATTCCAGGACAGCTAGTAATACATGATAACATCATCAGGAAGTTCAGCATATGCTGTCTTGCTGTGAGTTTATTCCAGTTGAGAGATGCACAAAAGCATTTGATAAGGATACATGCGGAAGGGAGTGCAGGGTGCATGCCGAGTCACTCTTTCAAACATTTATTTCTATGGGGAAAATAGTTTTGGTTTTCAAACATTTCAGTTTGCAAAGGCCTCCAGGAATGGATTAAGTTCAAACTGAAGTTCCACTGTTCCTAGTTTTCAGTGAGTTTAATTTGTTCTTTGCATATGATGCTACATAATGAACAGTATGTATTGTATGCTGCAGAGTGAACAATATATTTACCTGTATTGTACCTTTAAACTGTAAAGTGACAAGCTCACTCACATTTTTAGGCCAGCATTTTATTTATATTATTGATTTATTTATTGATTCACTTTTAGAGTGAATTGTGGGACCTTCTGAATGAATACAGTACAGATCAACGCACTGTGTCTATGCTGGATTTCCAGCATTTCCTTGTGGAGAAGCAGCATGAACAAGAGCATAATGCAGGCTCCATTATAAAAGATTTTGTGCAAGACCCTCAAAGAAATGTAGAGGAACCTTATTTTTATATGGAAGAGGTTAGTTATAATTATATTAATCTGAATGTTCTCCAAATTTACTTGTGAACTGTGAATCAGGCTATTTGCTCTCTACATTAATTACTTTGTATCATATATTCTATATGTATTTGTTTATGTATTTATGTTTACTTGTGTATTTTCTTTTATACTAAGTATTGGCAATTACTTATCTTGATTCCACAGTTCATTCAATACCTGTTCTCTAAATCTAATGAAGTTTGGGACCGACGCAACAATCATGTTATCCAGGACATGACTCAGCCACTTTCCAATTATTGGATTGCCTCCTCACACAATACGTAAGTATGTACATATACTAACAAAGACAGTTAAACTGACATATTTGATCCTATCACAACAGTATGCTCAGTTGTGTTTTATATTAAAAATTTGAAATTTCTATTGCAAATATTGAAATTTAACATTTTTTATAGAAACTAAGCTGCCTTGATGCTTTATGTATCACCAGATATACAAGAAACATGTATCATTTTGGTTACTGAAATGTTATTATATCATTAACCAGTTGTCTATGTGCACTAGGCATCCACATATAACAATGCTGCTTGAAGAAAGAGAGAGAGAGAGAGAGAGAGAGAGAGAGAGAGAATAGTTCCTCATCATAAGTTTTTTCTTCTCACAAACATAGAAGTAATTCTCATAGTCCTTCATTGAACAGCTTCTGATCTTTTTATGTACTTTCCTTGGTATATATTTTTATTTCATGTCTTCAGGTATCTGACAGGAGACCAGCTACAGAGCGTTTCATCTCCAGAAGCCTATGCCCGAGTATTACGTATGGGTTGCCGATGCATTGAGCTGGACTGCTGGGACGGTCACGAGGACAACCCTGTGGTCTTCCATGGTCACACCTTCACAAGCAAAATTCAGTTCACAGATGTTATTGAAACCATTCGGGATCATGCATTTGTTACCTCCAAGTAAGAGAGTGAAAGAGAATTTTTAAGACATTTAGAGTTGGAATTTGTGTATTTTTAGAAATGACTCAGTTTAGACTATTTTCAATTATCAAATGGTGAAATAATGAGGTATGATATACCTACTAATTCAGTGGTTCCCAACCTTTAGTGATCTAGTACCACTTGGAGGTCCTGTACAGTCGCCGCGTACCACCTGGTTCCAGAGAAACTCAATTCGATCAGATATTACTTTATTTACACTGAGTCGCCAGCATACGTTTTCTTTCTGAGTCTGACCTGTTCGGTTCGGGTTCAATTCACACCCACACATTGTCACATTATTGACTATTTTATTTTATGTTAGGGCCATAGGCAGTAAACATTTTTGTGAAGTAAAAAATAACTAAAAATCGTTCATGACCCCGAAAGTGCTCGCGTACCACCTGGAAGGCCCTCGCGTACCACTAGTGGTACGCGTACCACAGGTTGGGAACCACTGTACTAATTGCTTCATTAAAGACTGATAAAAAATGTATTTTGCTGAGGTACTGTTCACTTTCATTATTTCATCTCATTTAAATTCTGCAGAATGTTCCCTCATTTTGTTTGAAAATGCTCTTCTATATTTATTTATACTAGAATCATGAATCTCGATCATAATAGGGAATGAAAATACTGATCTGATTTGAAATGTTGAGATGAGAAGTTTAACTTATGAAAAAAAATGCAACCGGGACCAAAGTCTCATTAACTCAACTCTATCAACTACATTAACTTCCAAGCTTACACATATCACACAATGTACATTAGAGTTTACATGATAAAACTCAGGGAGTTGTAGAACTTTATCCTAGTATTCTACAGGGTGTTCATTCAGTGTTTTGCCCTCAAGATGATCATGTCTCTTACATTGGCTTTTTTTTTTTTAGCATCATGTTGTGGGCGTAGACTTCCATTCTCACTCTTAAGTACACCCCCAGGCACTTTGATTGTCTGTGGGAAACATAGTGAATGGTATCCAGGTAGCCAAGCAAATGATCTTGACACACACTGGGCTTGAACAACTGACAGGTGGCTGGTACTGGTACTGTGCATTCCATGGGAATGTGACACCTTACCCTGAGACTCACAGTCCTGTAGCAGACACAGTAGACATTATTCATTAAAGAAAGCAAGTTTTCAGTAGGCAAGAGGAGAGAGAAAAGAGGTACACATATCACCTCTTCCATGAGTTTCCATAAGCCATGAGTTATGTCATAATCCAAATACAGTTAACTCGGGAGCACTCTGTAATCTTCTCTTTTTGGAATGTTAGCTGCCATTATGTATGAGAACAATTGAAAATATTGCTTCATGTGTTTGTGTTCATTATGATATAAGCAGTGAAGAGTGACAGTGATCGAGATTTGTTTAATTTGATCAAGATATGTGAATTATGGGGTTCTTTGTTGTTCAATCGAGATGCAAAACATTAAAATGAGATTGATCGAGATTGATGACATTACTGCATACCTTTTTTATGGACTTCTTACTCTAATCTGGAATGAAGACTATTTGGTCTTGTTAATTTTTCCTTCCTGAATCTTCACTGTTCCTTGATATGCTCCAGGAGTTTTTTTTTTTTTCCAGGATTTCTATATTGTTGCTTTTAATCTTTTCTCAGGTCACTCCCTTACTGTTAATGTCACTGTATAAGAAATCAGTTTTTCCTTTCTACCTCTTGCAAAATTTTTTTTTAATGTGTATAGTAACTTACTATTAATGTGATGCTTCCATGTAATGTGTGAGTGCATGCAATCTCGTATGTATTCATTCTTTTTTGTTTTGCTTATGCAGTGGTACCTTGACATATGAGTTTGATTCATTCCGTGACAGAGGCCATATCTCAGTTTGCTCGTAACTCAAATCAATTTTCTCCATTGAAGTTAATTGAAATGCCATAAATTCATTCCAGCTTGGAGATCAACCAACTTGCACTAACAGAAGATGCTTGTGGAGGTGGAGGGTGGAGTTGGTAAATGGAGGAAATGGTGGGAGTTTGTTTTGTTTCCTGCTTTTTAAGTTGCTTTCATTTGCTATAAACTCTCTCTCTCTCTTGTAATTGCTGAATGTGACTGACTGGTTACAGTCACTATTTATTCATTGGTGCGAAATTTTTATGGTAGCTTGCCTTTGCTTACACCAACCACAGGTATCAGTGATGGGCCTAGCCTTTGCCTATGAGGGGCATTACCTGCAAGACAGCAGTGGTTTGGATTCAGATTTTTTCCTTCTCCAGTGAAAGGAAGAAGCTGTTCCATGTCTTTGTTGATCTAGAGAAGGTGTAATCGCCGCTGGGCGAGTGTAGTATTCAGGATGACAAAACGACCCAGTCGTTTACTCGCTTTAATGCGGTTAACCTGCATGACAATCAAATTGACACCAGTATGAGAAATATTGAAATGTAAACAAAAACATGCAAAATAATACATATAGCCATCATAATAATAATTGATTATTTAATACAACATACAGGCAACGTAAGGATAACCGATATAAACACCATAATGTACCAGATAATTCTTAATGCCCTATTTATACATAATCATTGACACAGTGATAAGTAACATGAATCATGAACAAATCAGTATCATGAACAATGACACGAAGGCAATAATACGTGTATTGTAACTCACAGTGTAATAGCAATTAACTTAACAATAATTCTCAGCTGAGTAGCAAATATCAAATGAACTACAACGACAATGAGGGTCGGCGTTGGACAGAATAAGATGTATGGAGAAATCAGAGGGCGGAGTGCAACACCTCTCTCACTGACGACCAGACAGAATCTGCCTCCTTCAGAGGCAGCTGGGGCACACCACATGCGACCTATTTCTTCATCCCCTGCAGAATCAGCAGTGATCCTCTGTGTCCTTATCTATCCTACCCGCAGCATCATCAGTCTTTGCACATAAACAACCCTCTCACTACCTCTCTGCATCTAAGTTAACCTCCATACATCTTCACTACTGTTACTTACTGTTATATTTACTACTGCTCATATGTCCTTAATACTACAAATTATGATAATTAACTATTCTCTTATTACTTAGCATCCTCTATCGCCAGCAGCCTCACATCACAGTGTGAGGCACCATGACTGGCGACTACACTCCCCCCTTTGGTTGGATGCAGGGCGTTGCAACCAATCAGAACAAAAGACACATTAGACAGTACAAGATGTTGCTGAGGGGGCCGAGACAACGCCCTCTAGAAGACAGAGTTTGACAATAGGACGAAGGAGTTCCCCAGAGCTGGTACGGAGGCGGACCCTACGAACCAGCCCGTCTGCCTCTGGGAGAGTTTGAGTGATCTGGCCAAGGTGCCACTGGTTCCTGGGAAGGTATGGGTCAATTACAAGGACCAGATCACCAACCTGAAGATTGCGAGAAGGAGCAATCTGGCGTTGGCGCATCCTGAGAGAGTGAAGATACTCTGCGCTCCAGCGCTTCCAGAATCTATCCGCCAGAGCTTGTGCATGGATCCAACGACGGTGGAAGGACTCTTCAAAGGACATATCTTTTATAGGCAGATGACTGCCAGCGCCAACATGCAGGAGATGATCTGGTGTAAGAGCCTCCGGTTCCAATGCAGAGCTAGGTGCGGCTGTTAATGGACGATTATTAAGCGTGGCCTCGACCTCACAAAACAATGTATGCAGTCTCTCATCATCGATTTTCTGTGAGCCAATGATGGAAGATAGAATCTTCCTTATGGAGCGGATCTGGCGTTCCCAAACACTACCCATGTGTGAAGCCGTAGGAGGTTGAAAGATCCACTCGATTTCACGCCTTTGTAATGTCTCTTGCAGCTTGGCATGTACATCCCACTGCCGGATGGCCATCTGAAGATCCTTGTTTGCCCTCTGAAAGTTTGTACCCTTGTCGGAGAACAACTTTGTTGCTGTCCCATGTCTGGCAATAAAGCGCACAAGGGCATTGAGGAATGTGTCAGCATCAAGGGGAGATAGGACCTCTATATGTACTGCCCTGGTGCTAAGGCAAGTAAAGACGCAGCCAAAGTGCTTTACTGTTCGCCGCAAGCAAGTAACCAGGAAAGGACCAAAACAGTCTACTCCCTGCAGTGATGCGTTCTGTGGGTAATTCGCCTTGACGTTGTGTCAGTGGTTTGCTGTTGACTCTGCGGCATACGAAACATCTCCGTAAGATACAATCAACCGGGGGCCGACCAGCAACCACCCAGTAATGTTTTCGCAGGCTTGCTAAGGTGTGCTTCCGGCTTGAGTGCCTGGCCAAAAACACATGTGTGTCTTGTACAATCAGGGATGTCACCGGGTGATCTTTAGGCAGTAGCACAGGGCCCTGTGGTGATTCTCCACCATCTACTTCCAAGCGACGTCCACCTATTCTGAGAATGCCCTGTCCATCAAGCGCCGGCTTCAGACGCTAGAGGGGACTGGACTTAGTAAGTTTACCCACCTTGAGGACTTGAATAGCTTTTTTGAAGTGAATATGCTGAACGTAGCATATGATAACTGTTCTGGCGGCCCTGAACTCAGTTGCCTCAAGGCAAAATCCTGCAATGTTGGGAAGTCCTTTCATGATCCAGTCTGTAAATCTGCAGAGCCATGCTACTGCTCTCTGTAAGGTATATCAGGACAAATACCGTAAAAGGAGCTTGTCAACTGCACCATTGTCTTGGGTTTCTACCGCTAGAGAAGTGATCTCCTGCCTGACTTCTGGATCTCCTTCAAGATCATAGCTATGACTGAACATTGGTGGCCATGAGAGTTCTGATTGATACAAAAAATCTGGTCCGCCCTTCCATCTTCCTCTTACTATGAGCTCCCGTGCTGTGAGTCCTCTGGTAGCATCATCTGCTGGATCGTCTTCTGAGCACACATGTCGCCACTGGTGAGGTAATGACAGTCTATGTATATTTCCCAGTCTGTTAGCCATGAAGGTATGGAACCTTCTGGTAGGGCTGGCTATGTACTGAAAGACAATCCTACTGTCTGTCCAAAATACTGATGACGTAACTGGAATTGAGAATTCCCTTCGTAGTTTAGCATCGGAGCTAACCGCTAAGACTGCAGCACATAACTCTAATCTGGGTATGGAAGTTGTCTTAATGGGTGCTAATCGTGTGCATGCCATGATAAAACTGTTATGCACAAGTCCAGATTCATCTAGTAGCTTCAGGTATGATACAGCTGCATAGGCCTTTGATGATGCATCACAGAAATGATGAAGTTGAGCATTCACTAAATGTTTGAATTGTGATGGAAATATGCAGCGTTCAATATGAAAGTTGTTCATCGCATCGAGCTCTTTTAACCATGCTGTCCATTTCTTTTACATATTGTCCTTTGAGGGCTTCTTCTCGGAAAGGTATTGGTAATTGGTGATTGTTTCCAATCTTGACTTGTTCAGCTTCCCATAAAGTCAAGACACGTTGGTCCTCAACTGAAAGCTCTGTTTTTTTCTGGATCTTCACTGTCATCTACCTCCCAGAATTGTCTTATTGTTTCTTCTGATATGGGCTCTTGGAGACCAACTGTAGTCATCTCTTCTACAAAAGTACTGAAGTTCATAACTCTTTGTTCTGTCGGCTCTAGTGGGCCATTTATTGCCCACCCTAACCTGGTTCTAAGTGTAAATGGGTCTTCATCTCGGCCTCTCCTGATTTCCAATGGTGTCAATGCCGCAGGAGAGTCCTGTCCAATTAACAGTTCCACTGTTTACTGTCTTTTATGTTTCTCGTGTCTCTGTAGATATGTCAAGTCCTGTAAAGGAGACCAGTGGGCTGCAGGAATGGGTTCAGCTCTTGAATCTGTCAGACTATTAGGAAAAGATTCAATGACACTAACCCGTGTCAGCTTTATAGTGCTTGCTCTCCTACTGTGTAGGCCAGTTACCATAAGTGTAACATAGGTGGATTCCCGCTGCTCAGTTTGCATTAAAGTAGAGATGACGGTCCTTTCCTTTCTTTCTTGTAATTTCAGTTGTACTATTTTCCTTGAGCAGAAGGTGCGTGTACTGCCGGAATCTTTGGTGTCTTTGTCAGACGTGAGAACCACTGGCACGATAGGTAGAGCCACCTTTGCTCTTCCTTCTGCTATATGTGCGACCCAATTCCCTTGCTCGAGTCATTCTCTGTGTTCTTCACCTTTCAGAATCAGATTTATGCTTCTTCATGTTGTTCACGGTTCCCTCGGGACTGATCCACAGGGACTGGACTATGGAGCCACCGAGAGTGTTTTCCATTGCAATCGTTTATATCACAAGACCTAGCCTGGCAATTCTTTGCCAGGTGATAGTCCTTAAGACAGATGAAACATCTTCCTTGTGCCTTCACAACTCGCCTTCGGTGTTCCACAGGCAGGAGGCGAAACGTTGAACAGGCCGGTAGACCATGATTGTCACCACAGAGGCGGCATCTGTCGTTTCTTACTTTGTTTCCCCCATAACCTGTGTGTGACTCAGTGTGAGTAGCCATGGATGTTTCTCGAACCTGTTGCCTAATATGGTGCCTTTGTTCCCGCTTCACGTTAGCTGTAGCAGCATTCCCTTGGGTGCATGTTGTTTTTTGTAGAGTCTCTTTTCTGTTCCCCATAGTCCCTTTGTTGTTATGCCATGCTGTTCCCTTAGCATAAGTGCATTTTCCGTTCTCTTTGTTTCATTTGTCAAGAAACTGAGCAGACCCTTGATGTGCTGAGTGTGTTTGCTCCTTTTCCCCATCCATCGGGCCGTCCATCGCGCTTGTATTGGTTCAGCAAGTCGCATTAGAATATCCCTTATTGTTGGTGTATTATCTACCTCATGTAATTTGCCCAAATTTTCTGCAAAGGAGATATAAGAAGTCAGATGTCCACACAATGTGGAAAGGGCTTGAAAGTCATTTTCCCGATCACTGGGCTCATTGCTGTGTTTCTCCTTTTCCCCATCACCAAACCTCCATCGCGCTTGTATTGGTTCAGCAAGTCGCATTAGAATATCCCTTATTGTTGGTGTATTATCTACCTCATGTAATTTGCCCAAATTTTCTGCAAAGGAGATATAAGAAGTCAGATGTCCACACAATGTGGAAAGGGCTTGAAAGTCATTTTCCCCGATCACTGGGCCTCTCATTACTGCTTCTCTTGCCTTGTTCATATACATTCTCATCACCAAACCTCTCATCCAGGATCTTTAGAGCCACCTCAAGGCCTCTTGCCTGGTTCATATACACTCTCATCATCAAACCTCTCATCCAGGATCTTTAAAGCCACCTCAAGGCGTCGGTTTGCCGGTAAAGCCATACAGTGCTCTATCATCTCTTGCACTTCCTCTGAACAACTAGTAAAGAGCCGATTGAGCTTGTGCGTATCTGAGACGGTTGAGTCCAGATAAAATTCTTCGAATTGTCTCTTAAAGGTTCAGTAATTCTTAACACTCTCTGCTTGAAGCTTAGGGAGTGTAGCATACATCAGTCATACTGTCTCAAGTAAAGCATCACCTGAGCCATGCTCCTTCCGGAAATGTTTCTGATCTGTTAGTTTGCCGTGGTGGACTCCATGTTCACTCCTTGTTCTCAAGTGTTTCATGTGCTTCCCACCCTTGTCCAGTGTCTGAGTCTCATCACTCGAAGACTCATCTTCAAGTTCGTCTTCACTTGACGAAGCGCTTCTGTCCTCGCGGCTCGAGGTCCGTCCTGTGTTTCTGTCCTCGCTAATCGAGGCCTGTCTCATATTTCTGTTCTCACTTATCGAGTCCCCTTTAACAATTTTGTTCATGCTAGATGAGGTTCTAGGTCTTTTATATTGCACTCTTTGTGTATCTTTATCACCTAATAACCACTCAGTATTTGTGTGTCCTCACTACTTGAGGCCCGAGAAAAGTTGCAGCACTTTGTTCTGCTGCGTCCGCAATTCATTTCTTTCAGAGAGCCAGCAACATCCCCCATGAGTGTAACACCACGCTTCATCTCCTTTAAGGATTCCGTAACATCTCCCATGAGTGTCAGCAGCTTTCCCATAGTTTGAGGGAGTTCACTCATAGTGGGTGTCATTTCCATCGTGAGTGTTATATCCAAGTTTTCGTTTGCCTGTGCTAAGCCTTTCACACCACAGATCTCTGATGGGAAACCATCTGTTACAGATTCTGCATCATCTGTCGTGTCATGTGTATCAGCTAACTCCAACAAACTGTCACTTTTCGGCATGAGGGACAACCTCCTCCTCCCTCATGTCACTGTTTATGTTTCCAGGCTCTGACATTATGCTGTGCTGTACCCGTTTCTTACTAGTTAGCAATCAGCTCGCCCTACAAAACTTGATAATGAACACTCGAACTTCCTACGGTTACCACAGCCTTTGCTCCCGCGAACCATTAACGTGATACCTGTACAGCTGCACAAGCAAACTACTGGTTTCCTTCACTATTATGTACTTACAGGTTGAACCCCGCTTTAACGGCACGCGATTTACCGGAATCCCGTGTTTAACGGCAAAAATTTCCGGTGGGAACATAGTGTTGTCTTTAACGGCATTTCGGCATTTACCGGCATCGCCTAGTACCGATTCCGCCGCACCTATGTACCGGCGCTGGTGTGCCGCTCCAACCCACGTGCAGTTTCCGCACTGCGTTATTTCCCGCCTAGACAGCATAGAGAGAAACGATTCGTTTACTGTCGTCCTAGTCTTTGTTAGTTCGGTGATATATTTTGGCAAAATGGCTTCGAAAAGGCCTGCAGACTTTGGAAAAACTGGTCCAAGTGAAAAGAAAAAGCGTTTGTCATTGACTATTGTACAGAAAGAACATTAATTTTCGTTTTCTCCTAACCTAACTTTTTATTTTCTATTATTTTCTTATATTTTTAGTATTTATCGGCTTTAACGGCAAAATCGATTTAACGGCAACGGCCGTTAAATCGGGGTTCAACCTGTATTTCCTAATAATTGCTAACCAAATTGCCCTATAACAACGACACATAGAATGTGTCGCGCTTGACACCTGTACACCTGCACAAAACAAATGACTGTGTCCCTTCACTACGTTCATACGTGCTTCCTAATAATTGTTAATTCAGCATGCCCTTTCACTGCTACCACACATTCAATTATGATTCCATGACATGCCACGCCTAACACAGCTCCAGCTGCTTTGGCCCACGTGGCACACCTATACACCTGTACCTATCACCACTAGCACAAATTCGATTATGATTCCAGTCTGCGTTGCGCGTAACACAGCTTTAGCTGCTGTGATCCATGTAACACCTGTACACTTGTACGAACAGTAGAGCATTTCCCTTCTCTCCCATGTGGGCAGCCAGGTACCAGCAAGATTACAACCTCTCGCACGCCCTCAGGAGGCAAGGGACGTTCAACCATGGAACGCACATACGCACACACTCATTGCTTTGCCGGCCGGCGTCACGGGCTCAACAGTGTGTGAGGCTCCCTGGCTGCCTGAAGCCCCACTCACCGGATGGCGAAACGTACATACACACACACACACGCACTCCTCCACTACTCAGCCTGGCTGTCGGGCAGTCACTCCTGTCTTCTGTCCACTCCCTGGGTAGCGTAGTGCTTCCGGCATCACACCATGTCACCAAGCAGATGTTGCGCCCAGACCTCGGGATCCCCGCCTCTCTTCTCCAGCACACAGCAGACCGTTGTTGTTAACTGTAATCGCCGCTAGGTGAATGTAGTATTCAGGATGACAAAATGACCCAGTCGTTTACTCACTTTAATGCGGTTAACCTGCATGACAATCAAATTGACACCAGTATGAGGAATATTGAAATGTAAACAGAAACATGCAAAATAAGACGTATAGCCATCATAATGATAATTGATTATTTAATACAATATACAGGCAACGTAAGGATAACCGATATAAACATCATAATGTACCAGATAATTCTTAATGCCCAATTTATACATAATCATTGACACAATGATAAGTAACATGAATCATGAACAAATCAGTATCATGAACAATGACACGAAGGCAATAATACGTGTATTGTAACTCACAGTGTAATAGCAATTAACTTAACAATAATTCTCAGCTGAGTAGCAAATAGCAAATGAACTACAACATAACTTACAACAATGAGGGTTGGTGTTGGACAGAATAAGATGTATGGAGAAATCAGAGGGCGGAGTGCAACACCTCTCTCACTGACGACCAGACAGAATCTGCCTCCTTCAGAGGCAGCTGGGGCACACCACATGCGACCTATTTCTTCAACCCCTGCAGAATCAGCAGCGATCCTCTGTGTCTTTATCTATCTTACGCGCAGCGTCAGTCTTTGCACATAAACAACCCTCTCACTACCTCTCTGCATCTAAGTTAACCTCCGTACATCTTCACTACTGTTACTGTTATATTTACTAATGTTCATATGTCCTTAATACTACAAATTATGATAATTAACTACAGGCAAGCCCTGCTTAACGAAGGGGTTACGTTCCTAAAAAAACACTTCGTTAAGCGAAACTTCGTTAAGCGAACTGATTATAACAAGTTTAACCCCTGATTTGAACTTCCATTGAGAGTAAGCAAAGCAAGAGTGCATCATAGTATAGTGAAGGGTTTAATGAAAATAAAAATGACGAAGTTAAACATTTAGGTAGTTTAATTTAAATCATTATAATGTACACTAATGTATGTATGTACGTAACTTTATAATGTAAATGATCTTAACTTTATGAAGGGAGGGAGAGTGAAACGGGAAAGACACTAACTGGCAACCTGTGGAATGTAAACAAAGTGTGCATCATGGTACCGCATACAAAACTTATGTACCACATTTCCACAAGGCTTTCCATTTTATCCATTGTAGAGTCACGAGTTCAGGTGGTTCTTTTAGCTTTCAAGGAAGATACGGTCTTACCAGTCTGCTGACTTGAAAATAGTAGACAGTAGATGGAGTCAAGATGGTGGCGAGCAATGTTATTAGTTTTCTGGCCTCTCTCGTGTCTGTGAATAATACCCAGCTTCACTTCAAGAGTAAGACACTTCCTAGTCTTCTTAGGAACGTTAGGCCACATTGCAGGGCGTTTTGGTGGTAAGTTGAACTAAGGAAGATGAGCTACTGGTGACGCTGTTATATTTTGACTGGGGAGTGAGTGGTGTGCGTGATCTTGATCTTGATCTTGATGCTATAGGTGATGCAGAATTTCTTCTGAGTCAGGCCTTTGTATCGGCAGCGCCTGTGTTGTCCATGAGAGGCTTGATCTTGATCTTTATTCTACAGGTGTCTCAGGACTTCTCCTGAGGCAGCCCTTAGTACCAGCAGCTCCTGGTGTATTCAAAAGCCTGTCAGCTTGCATGATAGGTGGGGCTTTCAAATTTGGAAAAAATTACCTGGATAAAACTTTGTTAAAGCGAGTTTGGTGTTCGTTAAACGAGCAGATGGTAGTAAAATGAAACCTTCGTTGTAGTGAAATTTCGTTGTGTGAACCTTCGTTAAACGGGGGTTGCCTGTATTCTCTTATTACTTAGCATCCTCTATGGCCAGCAGCCTCACATCACAGTGTGAGGCACCACGACTGGCAACTACAGAAGGTATTTAAAAGAGTGCCAAGGAGACCTATTGAGTGAGCACTAAGGAGACAAAAAGTGCCCCAAAGGCTTGTGACTGCAGTCATACCTCTGGGGAAGGGTCTTTGAAGCCTGTCTCAGATCTGTTCTTTTGTATGGAGCAGACAAACAGACTGACAGATATTCTATGTAGCTTTGTTGACAGGATGCTGAGATACATGGCAAGAGTGAGGTGGCAGAGATGTGTGGAGTTGAAGACCTTTCTATTGAGCTGAGGAAGAGAAGGCTGAGATGATTCGGATATGTGAAAAGGGTGGAGGGAGGGGTGTTGAATGTGGTGGAAGTGAAGATTGGAGGCCAACAGCTGGTGGAAAGGCCAAAGAAAAGGTGGAGGGAATATGTGATGGAGGATATGAATTTGTTGCGAATAGAAGAACATATGGCACTAGATTGCCTGTTGTAAAAAAGCAGTCATCACCCATCCAACCCCACCTTAAATGGGAAAATGCAGACGTTAAATGAAAATGATGATGATAATGACCGACTTGTTACACTCTTGATACTACAATTTATTACTAAATGTAGTTTTTATTTTTTTATTTATTTTTTTTTCATCACATTCCATTAACTTAATTTTCTTCATTGCCTTTTTGCTTTCTTACCACATTTTTCTCTTTGCATCTGCAGTCATTTCACAAAGTAGATGTCCTAGTAGGTCTGTTTCATCCACCTTTTTTTAGAATGGGTTTATGTAAGTAAGGCATGTCACTACACCCCAGATACCACTGAATTTCTTTATGTATCCATCCAACCACTATATACTTTTTTCCTAAGAATTCTTCTAAGAGGACAGTCACAACACTAGAGTTTGCATGCATTCTCATCATTCCATTTGCTTTCTTAGCTGTCTCATGTACTTATTTTTTCTCTCTCTCTCTCTCTCTCTCTCTCTCTCTCTCTCTCTCTCTCTCTCTCTCTCTCTCTCTCTCTCTCTCTCTCTCTCTCTCTCTCTCTGTCATGTACTCTGCCATTGTGATGTCTATCAGTGGAGGTCATCATCCTTTTATACTTGCCACACATTCAAATAATACCATCTTTATGGTCTCACTGCATTGCCTCACTTTGTGCCATTCTTTTTTGGAGTGCTATGCCTGGCTTCCTCTTTCACTCCATGTTTCATTCTCTTATCTTTATTTGGCATACTAGATCTGTTCCATACACTTTCATTGCTTTTATCATTTATTCTCTACTTGCTACTTGTATTTCTCATGTTACTCATCTGAATTGTTTGAATCTTTGACTATCTTCATTTTACATGCAAGTCTGATTTGTGTATGTAATTGAGGATATAATCATTCTATCATGTAATTTTTCCATCACGTTCATACTTATTTTTTCCTCTTTCATGATAGTATCAGTAGAGTCAGTCACTTTTAACTTTTGTTACTTTCTCTTGCCTTATTTTCCACTCCTTTCTGCTTGCATGATAAATCTAGATTCTTGAATATTGAGTATAACATGAGCTTCTGTAGATTTTGCCAGAGATGAAAGTACAAGTTAATTTTAAGTTGAGCTGGGTGCGACTTCAATTTTTCCAGGCATGGACTTAGCAACTTTTCTGTCACATCCAGTATGACTGACTTTGCAATTTTGCTACTTTACTGCTATATCTGGTGCAACTGTGACTTTACAATTCTATTTTTGGCTTCCACAGTGCATCTTGTGACTTTACAACTTTTTTCACCCCCAATGCAACTCTAAATTACAAAGTAAATTTTAATCAAATAGCAGAAACATGTGTTTCTTTTTTATAGGGCAGAGAAACACATATTCATTATTTTTAGTTATTTTTTTTATTCTAGTTAAAACAATTTAAACTAATATCTACAGGTCATCTTCCTCCTCCATGTCCTGGCCCATCTTCTCCTCTAGGCAGAGCAATTTATTCTTAAAAAGCTGTTCTTGTTCTTGTTTAAAGTTGCAGCAAAAGTCACAGGAAACTGTCAGTGCAATTTTGCTTAGTCCAACATTTTTTTTATATGTTTGAAACTTTTGACTTTGCTACTCAAAATTCAAGGTGGGGCAAAGTCGCTGAGTTGTAAAGTGCTCAGTGCTGCAATGCCCAGCTCTGATTCTAAGTGAAAAATGTTCTCAGCACATGTGCATTTTGAGTCTTTATACCCATGGTATAAAATGCAAATGTGGATGACATAATGGGCTAGTAACTGCACCAGATAGGCACTATGTTCACATATTCCAAATTACTGAAGTGTGTGGTATTGCCATTGTTACTTTCTCTTATACTTATGCAATACAATGTGCTAAACATATTCACCCGAATTTCTTGCTAAGAGTCACTCTCATCGAGGAACTGAGTGTGACTGACTGCCAATCAGCTGATCTGTTCTCAGCCTTGCTCCTCCCTACTCTTTACCTGGGCAGTCATGGTGCCATGAACCTTATTATTGTATTTGTTAATTACAACCACACAACCCTTGTGTAATGTTTGTTCATTGATATCACTCATCTCATTATTAGGTACTGTAAAGCTCTAAAATCTTTAATGATAATGTCTGAATAATTTGCAATTTCACCAGCAGACATCCACATCAACGCAATCTGCTATAGATATCCACCCAGCCTGGCTGTTGTGTCTGTGTCTTTCTAGATTTGAATTTCATACCATTGTTAAAAGAAGCCTCACAAATGTACTTAGAACATCTTTACTTAGAAAAACCTCTAGCAATATCCTGTATATTGATGTACTTTCATTATTTTCTCTAAAGTATTTTTGCCTTAGTTTCTTATATAGTTTTGTATAGCTTCTATCCTTTTTCCATAATATTGCACACTACCAAGAATACTTAACTATTTAGTGAATTAATACTGCTAAAGACCACTCATTGAGCTTAGTGAACTGTCATGAGGTTAACAAAGCTAACACAAACAGGTGTGTAAAGAATCTTTCAAAATTTTGGTGATGTACTTTTATTTTTAGTGTGTAGCCTAAATCCTGCTTCATTGTTCCTTTATACTTTTTTCTGTAACTTTTCATTTGTTGTAGTTTATAATTCACTGTTTGAAGGGAACTGTGCAGTTCTTGGCTAGCTCATAGAAAATTGTGAGTCCAGTTGAGGTTCAAGACAGTTTTTATGCAAAGTGTTGTGAACTGCCAAGCTTGATGGGTTCTTTGATTATCGTTTACTATTTCAAGCTCTTTTCTGTAAGATATTTTGTCATCTATTACTGCTTTTTTTTTTGTTCCTAAAGAAAATTGCGCATATTTTTGTTATTTTCATATTTTAATCCTATTTCTTTTGTCTTTTTTCTTATATCTCTTCTTTTTCTTACAGTGTGTTCTACCGTGAGACCTATTATATTTGCATCTTTATCACCAAACTCAAATTTTTGTCCACTTTCTGTGTTTTGACTTCATACCTCCTCTTCATTTGCTTCGATTTTTCCATTTTCCTTTTTTCCTTTCTTTCCAGCCCTTCTTCAGTCCTCCCATTTGCCAGCTCCAGCTCCAGCTTCATGCACTTCTTTGTTTTAGTAAGTTTTCCTTCCATCTTCTCAGAGACCAGCTAATTCCTCGCCAACGCTTGTCTTTTCCTTTACTTCATTGCGTTAACTTATTTATTTTAACCTTTAATTCTTAGATTAAGCTTCTTTGCTTCCTGCTTTAATTGTTATCCATTGCATGGTGACACATTGCTATTTCATAGTTTTATATTACAGTAGCCTGGGTTTTTGTTTATTTAGTTTTTTTTTTATGATTAATTGGGCTTTTTTATTTAGCCATTTTTCTTTGTCACTTATTTATTGGCATGTCTTTTGTTTTCATTTGTATCTCTCTATCTCTTAACAGCTCACTTAAGCTCACATCTTTATCTTAACCCATCTTACATCTGGGTCATCATCTCATATACCATACCATGTTTCAAATGTTTCAGCAGTTTTACTGTCATCACATTGAAATACCATCCACCATGAGCTGATTGAAACCTTACAGAATTTATACTTTGGATTGGAAATAGTACATAGATAAATTTTGATCTTACTTGGCAGCCTTATGGATATACTGTTGATGACAGAATGTGTACAGGTATTTGTTAATTTGGTTGTAACATAAAGTACTATCCCATCTAAGTATGTACTGATATTCAGCATACCTATAGATTCCTTTGTATTCCCATTTCTATATCTGTTTTTGAATGGTTCTTCACTTCAGTGAGAAAAATTATATCTCTTAGTCTTTCTTCCTTGATGGTGATTTTTTGTTTACTATATTTTTTCAGATTTCCTTTCACTCTTCCTCTTCTTCACTCTGTGTACTGACTATAAAAATGCCACATAATCCAGTTGTGATCTGGTTATTGATGTCCTGCATTTTTTATTTATCTCTTAAAATATATGCTACTCTCACCTTTATCTGTATGTTATGTGCCTCCCTGATGATCCTACTTATTTGTTTTCCCAGTGGCAAGTTATCTTGAATTACTATTTTATTCATCCTTCTTTCTTAGTTATGTTGATTTGTTAGTATAACAATAGATCCTTTCCCATCATTCTCCAGCTTCTCTTGCCTGATTCTATCTGCATTTTATGGGATTAGAATCTGTTCCATTTCCAATATTTGACTTTATTCCAAAATATTATTCAGATCCATTATAGTCAATATTGCTCTCTACTTTTTAATATACAGTGGTACCTCGACATACAAATTTAATTCATTCCGTGAAGATCATTGTATATCAAATCAATTTTTCCCATAGAAATTAATGGAAATAGTATTAATTAGTTCTTGTGATATGAGTTTCTCCCCCATAAAATAAACATGCTTCAAATACCAACCAAATATTGATTTAATATAAGATAAATACAATGTTTATTGTGTGCATGATACAAATTAATTATATTGCCCAAAATAACAACTTAACCTGCAAAACTCAGGACACATCAATAGATGTTCATCATGCAAGACTCGGGGCACGTTGATAGACGTTTAGGCTTTTTACGGCTATATTTTAGATATTTTCTTCCCGTTTTCTTTGCTTGTGAGCTGGCAACACTCATCAGGAGTAAACATATGCTTTACGTCAATGTGTCACCAACAATGGATGGTGGTAGCGACAGTGATTTCACTGTGTCTAGTTTTGCCACCTCTCCCGCGCGGTGACACAGAATTTCTTCTGAGTCAGGCCTTTGTATCGGCAGAGCCTGTGTTGTCCACGAGAGGTTTGATCTTGATCTTTATTCTATAGGTGTCTCAGGATTCCTCCTGAGGCAGGCCTTAGTACCAGCAGCTCCTGATGTATTCAAAAGCCTGTCAGCTTGCATGATACAGTGGGGCTTTCAAATTTGGAAAAAAATTACCTGGATAAAACTTCGTTAAAGCGAGTTTGGTGTTCGTTAAACGAGCAGATGGTAGTAAAATGAAACATTCGTTATAGCGAAATTTCGTTGTGTGAACCTTCGTTAAATGTGGGTTGCCTGTATGTGAATACAGGCTATTTTGTGTGTTTCTCGCCAAACTTTTACTTTTGGGACCCATGATCATGGGATCTTGAGTTCACAAAACTTACGAAAAAATACATACTGCTGAGGAGCACAGACACATACATGCATAAAGGATGAACAACGATATACAATGCAGGCTGAATGTTCGGGTGAATGTGGGTAGCTGAGCGATTGCTGTGCGACCTACTGATGGTTATTTGTATCATAGAAATATCATTGTATTTCAAGGCGTAAATTATTATATATAATTTTTCATCATACAGGTAACTCGATTTACGTGATAGGTGCATTCCAAGAGGCATCGCGTATATCAAAATTCGCATAAAACAACAATGTAATTCTCATAGGAAACAATAGATAATAGGGGGGTTGTGGTATGTGGTCCCCAAAAATTGTACAAAATACTCTATTTATTTGGCCAAATTAACATGTTTATATGATTTACCATTCTAAATAATAGAAGTGTATTTAAAGTAAAGGGAAAAGCAAGAAATAATAAGAGAAAGCAAAAAATAATAAGAGAAAACAACAAAACAAAGAATACGTAAACAAAACACTTACTGCGTCACTGCCTTCATAACTCACACCACAGTCAGTCACCATCTTCCTCTGAGCTTTATCACTTTATCAAAAATCCACTTATCAAAAATAATCCCACATGCAGAAGATGAAGGACGTTTTGGGGCCATCTTGGTGAATTAAAGGCAGAGTGAAGAGATTCCGTCTGTACTCAGTGCTGGCATACTGCACATGAGGCACGAGAAGAGCGGGAGCTGGATCTAAGATTCTTTAGCAACGTCAGAGCAACCTCCTGCTGCGAAATGGCTTCCATGAACGCTTGGAGAGACGGTAACGAGGTTGCTATCAGGTTGCTCTCAGATTGATGGTAACACCACCTCTCCAGGTGGTTCTACTGTCTTATATATGCGTTTATGTTCACAAAACAACATTTCTATTAGCTTTTTAGAAACCTTGCCCCCAAGAAAGGATTGTTTTGTAATGCATAAAGTGAAATCTTACATGGAATACCAAAAAAATAAAGCAGAGATGAGATCGCCCACAGACGAGGCGGAGACTTGCGTCGACTCGGCCGCTTCTTCTTCTTCTTCTTGTGACCCTTTTAGCTTGCATGTTGTCTTTCACCACAATATTTATGTTTCCACTCTTCTATTGCCTGCTGTAATGGATATCATATCTTAGTATTCATATACGCTCATGCCATGAGAATAACCTCGACTCCGTGGCACTGAGCGAGTGAATTACTAATGAAATACTGCGGTATTTCATTAATAATTCATTATCACTCAGTGCCCAGAGCTTCCACCTATCAGCCAGCTGCGGAACTCTCTGGCATGCAGTTTGAAATTGCGTCTGGCGCTCAGTTTGAAAATGCAGTTGGGCCAAATCGCGTATAAGCAAACCGATCGTGCAAATTAGATTAATTATAAAATTTTCGGTCGCGTTATAACAAAAAAGTGTAAATCAAACGCGTAAATCGAGTTACCTGTATATAAAAAAAAATTGTATGTTGGGGCTATCATATCTTGAGGTATTACTGTATATATATTTACCTAGTAGTTTATGGGAGGAAAACAAGCTTATATTGACCCGTCTTTTTACCTTGTTTCGTCCAGCTTAGCTTTGAAACTGTGAACACTGACTGCATTTACGATGTCTATATCTAATCCATTCCAGGTGTCCACAGCTCTATGAGGGAAACTGTACTTCTTAATGTCTCTTATACACTGCACCTTCTTCAATTTCTTCCCATGTCCCCTGGTAGCCCTTGTTTCCAGGCTTAAAAAGTCTCCATCCACTTTATCCAGGTTATTCACCATTCTATAAATACCTATCAAGTCTCCCCTTTTTCTCTCCTACTTTCAAGTGTTGGAATTTCCAGTTTTCTCAATCGCTCCTCGTAAGTCCTATCCTTCAGTTCTGGTACTAACTTTGTGGCTGCCCTTTGCACCCTCTCCAATTTTCAAATATTCTTCTTAGTGTGAGGGGACCACACAATCACCACATACTCCAGTCTTTGTCTTATCATAGAACTAATTAACTTTTTCATCATATCAGCATTCAAATATGAGAAGGCCATTTTAATTCTCCTTGGCAGATTTTTTACTTCTCCCATGATTTTATTTATATGGCTGTCTGGGGCTAAGCCTTATGGAATTGTCATCCCTAAATTCACTTCCTCTTTAGACCTTTCCAAACTAAAATTTTCCATTTTGCAATTGCCGTGTACTCTCCATTTACTTTTTCCAAATTCCATGACTACACTTATTCAGATTGAATTCCATTTGCCAAGTTCTACTCCATCTACCAACTTTATCAAGGTCCTCTTGCAGTTTTATAGTCATTCACATTTTCACTCTCCTCATTATCTTGGCATCATCTGCAAACAAATTGATATGACTCAATTCCTTCAGGCAGGTCATTCACATAGATGCCGAACATGACTGGTCCCAGCACCGGCCCTTGAGGTACTCCACTAGTGACCTTTAGCCAGGAAGAACTACTGTTTCTTATCACTGTTCTCATTTCCCTCTCACTAAGGTAATCCTTCATCCATTCCAATAATTGTCCTCTAACTCCTCCATTGTTCTTAATCTTCCATAGTAACCTCTTGTGTGGTACCTTGTCAAAAGCTTTTTTTAAATCTAGGTAGACACTGTCTACCCAACCATCCCTTTCCTGTACAGCATTTATTACTTTTAAATAAAACGACAACAAATTTGAGGAGCATGACCTTCCTCTTCTGAAACCAAACTGACAGTTTGTCAGCATATTGCTGCTTTCTAGGTGTTCCATCCAGATGTCTTTAATGATTTTCTCACACAGCTTCCCCACTACACTCATTAGTGATACTGGTCTATAATTTAAAGGGTCTTCCCTACTACCACCATTTTATATAGGTACAATGTTTGCTCTTTTCCAGTCCTTTAGTACTTTCCCTTGCAACAACAATGTATTCACCAGGCTATGAATCTTCTCTGCCAACTGTTCCCTACATTCTTTCAGTATCCAATTTGAAATTTTATCTGGACCAGGTGCCGTATTTACATCTAGATTCTCCATCAGTCTCATAACATCCTCCTGATTTACCTCTACTCCAATTAGTTTGTATCCATCCAATTCATTATCTGCTAAGTCATAATCTCCTTCTTCAGTAAAAAACTGTTTGAAACCTTTCATTCATCACCTCAGCCATTTCTTGTACTTCTTCAGATAGTTTTCCATGAACCCTCAGGCCAGTTATACCCTCTTGTTTCTTCATTTTTCCATTTATATGTCTATAAAACAGTTTTGGGTTTGTCCATTCACAGATAACAGTAGATCTGGATTTGACACGGGACTGCAGAGCCGCCATTGCAGTAACGTAACCAAAATGGTCGAGTGGTAGTACGCGGCAGCTGACTGTTAAAGTTATTATTTTGTAAAGTTTTATACAGTATAAAGTGCATTTTTTAAGGAAATACTAATCATTACAAAATACCGCAGCAGTGGGAAGGCGTGTGCATTTGTGGAGGCTGTGAGGTGCACCAGATTAAGGGCTCGGCTGACCTCTACCTGGAGGAAACTATTATTATTATTATTATTATTATTATTATTATTATTATTATTATTATTATTATTATTATTTACATATTTGTAGCAAGTTGTATACACCCATGTCTACTGCGAATGAGTCATTTTAAAATCTCAGGCGAGTAGCGAGACGGCCAACAGACAGTCACTCAAGTCACTCGGGTTCAAGTCAGTCGTGCTAAGGATACGGCTGCAGCCAAGAGTGAGGGGTTATAATTGTTACGTACATGTTCAGGCGTTTTGACATATCTGTGGAGACAATGAAACAGTGAAATGTGAATGCTGTTGAAAGAGTTTTGTCCAACAATGGATTTACAGTGAAAATGTGAAGAGCTTGTGTCGAGGCTCACATGAAAATGTTGTTATGTGCGTGTGTGATGCAGTCGCTAGTGATGTCACTGTGCAGTTAGTAATGAAGTACAGTGAGGTGAATAAGGAGTGAACATTGTGAGTGGTGTAATGCACACAGATTTAACATTGTAAGTGGTGTATCCAACCGTGATGTGTGTAGGGTGACGCTGAGTGTTGTATGCGGAGTTAAGTCAGTGGTACAGTGGAGAAGAACTGCTAGTGGTGACTTGAGGCATACAATGTGAAACACTACAGCAAAATATAATGAGAGGCCACATAAAATGGCAGAGTGAGAGGCTATAACTGGGATGTAATCCGAGACGCGTGCAACTGGTGGCAGTGACTGCAGTTATGACATCTGGTGCCAAATAGATAGTCAGTTTTGGAAAAGATAGTGACATTGTGACATGTTATTGACATCACTGTGACGTGGAAGTGTACTGTGGAGTGCTGTTAAGTGTTAAACTCACCTGATTACTAACGTGACTGCAACAAACCGATGAATGATTAATAGTGACTAGAATGGTAGGAAACAATGCCTAGGCAGTGACTGATAGTGACTACTGCGATATATTTCTTCGCGTTAATGATGTAAAAAAATAAAACCCGCCTACGCGCTTTGTAAATAGTCTTCCTAAAAAAAAAGAAAAGTTGCATTTTTATTAATGAAACTATATACTCGTAGAGTACGCTAGTGCAACATCTGTGACATACATAAGGGGTGGGATAGTAGGACACCAACAGTGATATCCACGCTAAGCACAAGCCTGGTGTCGCCACAGGAGGTAGCACATGGTCACAGAGTGATGATAAGAGGCGTAAACTCACAGGTGTGAAGAAGAGATGAGCAAGTGGACAGCCAAAATCATGTAAAGTAATTTATAAGTGATACAAAATTTGCATTTTGTGTTTGAAATACAGCTGTAAACTTAAAGTTGTATTTAAACATCCACCTGGTACTATATAAATTCTCGTGTTTGACTTGTATAACTGAGTGGTACAATGACACGGTTGTATGGATTTAGATATCGCTTTCAGGCATTGAATTAAACACAGTTAGCTTGCTTCACAGTGATTTTCATAGATTCATGTTGGCTAGGAGCTGAGATTTCGAGGTTTGAAATTTAAGGTCCGTTCTCCAGCTTTGGGTACGTTACTGCAGTGCGGCGATTTTTGTGTCAAATCCAGATCTACTGTTATCTGTGGTCCATTATATCCTTTTCATAGTTCTGTTTTTCAACCCTCATAATTCTCACACACTTTCTAGCATCAACATAATCTTTCCATCTACTTTGCGTTTGCATTTTCCTCCATCTATTTCATGCATTTGTCTTGCATTGCCTAGCCCTTTCACATATAACATTGTACCACTCCTTCCTCTTTTTTACAGTTTACTCTTCCCTTCGGTACATACTTCTTCACTACAGTATTATATATCTTGATAAACTTGTACCATTTCTCCTGCAAATCTTTTTCATCTTCAAAACATTTCCAGCTCACAGCCTCAAAGTATCTCCTTCTTTCTTCAAAATTGCTTTATTATATCTATATCTTTCTATTTTTAATATTTCTGTACTCGGACTTATTTCAACTAGTATGTGATCGCTTTTTCCTAATGGGCATTCATAATTAGTTTTTTCTATGATCTCTTCATCACTGGTGAACAACAAGTCCAATCTGGATTGTTTATCCTTCCCACTTATTCTAGTTTCACAGTCAATCCATTGCATCATTAGATTATCAACAGCCCAATTCATCAGTTTATTGCTCCATAAATTCTCTCCTTCTGGGAAAGTTCCTTCCTCCCAATTGATTTCTTTGCAATTAAAATCTCCAATGACTAATACATCCTTGTCTGTGATACAATCCTTTCCATCTCATTTATTGTATCTTCCAACAAAGCCTCATGCTCATTTCTTGTTCATGCATTTGTCAGTGGTGGTATGTAAACCCCTGCATATATCATTGACTTTCCATTTCCATTCTTCACTTCAACCTGCACAATCTCAGAATTGTTTTTACTTATTTCCACCTTGTCCACTCTAACACTTTTCCTTGTTAATATCATCACTCCACTTCGTTCCTTACCACATCTGTTTTTCAACCATATATCATAATATCCATTTCCAATGTCTGGTATTTTCCACTCATCTTTCCACTTTGTTTCACACAATACTAACATATCAGGCTTAACTCTTGCTAGGAACTCCTCAATCTCTAACATTTTCCACATCAATCCATTAAAATTAGTATAACAAATTTTGCTTACCTCCTGATAAATTTCTTTCTCAACCTTAGGTCCCTGACTCTCCAGTAAAACTGCTCCTTTTCTTCTTTCGTCCTCATATCGTTTTTTTGCTTAGCCTCTGTGACCAATTCCTTTTACTCTAGTTCTCTCCCCCTCATCCAAATCTTTGTTGATCCATACAGTTTTTAATTCATCATTTCCAGCTAACTTCCATGACCCATTCAATACTACTTCTGTTTGTACTTGAGTTGCGAACTTTATTTTTAAGGGTCTTTCCTTCTGTTCCTCAAATTTCCCAATCCTATGGAATTCCTCCACCAAATTAGTTGCCTGATTTTCCTCCTCTGCAACTGTCATTAATATATTCTTATTTTTCTCCTTTTCCAATGCTTCTCTCTCAGATCTACTGGATATCCACCTCACCCCCACCCCTCACTGCCGCCATCATCATCCTCTCTCTATATCAAAAGACTGCTATGATGTTTTCAAACTTTTTTTTTATTCTCTATTCATCATCACAACTATACATCATATAAATCTCACAATAACACCATTACAAATTATTATTTTGAGACAAAGGTATAAAGCTGGACAAGACAATAATAATTACTTCACAATATCATTATTTCACTTCAACACACTAATAATGATTCAGAGAGTGTCCAGTTCAGCCATAAAACTGCAGATTACCATGATGCTGCTGATGGCTCCTTCTGAACCCTCACTGTAAGTGAATAATATTATTTAGAGAAGCAGAGATCTGGTGCATTATCATCCTATCATGCTCTAGGAAGTCACCATTGAGTAAACAATCATGTGTGAAAATTTCATGTCGATTAGATGAATACTAATAGTAAAACAAGGACGAAATTATGAAAAATCTTTAGGAGTGAACATCTTGAAAAATGTTTTTTCACACTTCAAAAATTTTCACAAAATCAGTATAAACTCTGAATAACTTTTTGAATAACTTTTAATTGGAATCATTTTAAACTACAGCTAAAATCCATTTTTTTTGTTGGAATTAAATCTTTATAATGTCAATAGAAAACAAGATATAGAAAAGTGAAAAAAAAATGAAAAAAAGGAAAAAAAATAAAACTATGACTTTTGTTCCTGGGTCAGTCAGAGTCCAACTTATTGCAAAATCAGACTTCTCAGTGTCCAAGTTATCAAGGTTCAACAGTATGTGCTACATCTCTTTCCATCTCATTCTAAACTTCAACAATTCCTCATAGAAAGCTGTTCTATTTACATTTTCTCTGCACACTCCCTTCTTCACCTTCAGGTCATGTCATCTTACACTTCTGTAATGTCATACACCTCCTGGTCTCTCTAGTCTAATTTCTCTATTCTTGACAAGATCTTGTACATGTTAATCAGCTTTCTTCTCTCTCTTCTTTCGTCCAGAGTGAGGAAATAAAAATTTATTCAGTGTCTCTTCATATGATATATGAGGCATTCAGAATAGTAGTGACATAAGCGCCAAAAATAAAAAATGGAGGAAAACGCAGTTAAAGTTTTGCAACATTCAGAACACAATAACTTTTTACTGAGATGAGGTAGAAAGCTCTAGTTTTTTGCAAAATGAAGCTCTATAACATGGCTTTGCAACCATTGTAAGCAAAACATAATTACATTCTGAAGTTGCTCATTAACTGCATTTTTCTGGGGTGGCATCTGTATATTCGGAATGAAAATACAGAGAGAGTTAGGGAAGCGACAATGGCAGACTCTCATTGGCTGTTGTCAGTCATGTCACCGCATCTCTGCCTCCCCATTGGTTGCTGAACGGTCTGGGTGGAGATACTTTGGTATAAAATTCACTGTGCGGTCACTTTAATGTGATGCCAATATGGTCGATTAATGCCTTCACTACTAGTGGAATTTCACCCTTATTGCCATAATACTTCTGATGGCACATGTGAATCAAACACAATAGGAAGAAGATAATGCTATACCACAGCTTGCTGAGACCAAGATGGAAATGCAGTTCTCCCGTTGCCTGCCCGAGTAAAAACGCCATTATTGAGTGAGCGTGAGAGTTGTTTTTTTTATGTCAACGGCTGCATGGCCATACGTACCCTTCCAAAGAATGGGAATTTTTACCATGTTGCAGGCCAAATTTTGACTTGGAAGTTGCAGATTTGGAAAGTTGAAGGCGAGACGAAGACTATGCTATACAAACCTCAAAATTGGCTGGGGTGACGCTTACGTCACTACTATTCTGAATGCCTCATTATATATGGAGTGGAGATCTTTTTGTTGCAGCTCTGTGTGTGTATTTACCTAGTTGTAACATACAGGAAAAGAGCTATGCTCATGCTGTCCTGTCTCCATATCTATGCAAATCCAACATTTCTTTGAACTTGTTGATTGTCCTTGCTTCAACGACTCTCTTATCTAAACCATTCCACACCTCTACACATTTCTCTACACATTTTTGTAGAAAGCTGAACTTCTTAATATCTCTTCTGCAGTTGTCCTTTTTTAATTTCTTTCCATTTCCTCTTGGGTCACTGTTGTCCCAGATTAGTAAATCTTCTCTATCTAATTTCTCCAGTACACTGCTATTAGATCTCTTCTTTCCCTTCTCTGTTCTAAAGTTGTAAGACTTAGTATTCATAGCCTTTCTTCATATGACTGTTCACTTAAACTCGAGAAAAGTTTTGTTGCTGCCCTCTTTATTCTCTCTAGTTTTCTTGTGTATTTCTTTTTGTTTGGTGACCATACTGTAGCTGTATATTCTAATTTTGGGCCTGTTAGAGTTGTTAACAGTTTTTTAATAATATCTTTTTGTATGTAAGTGCATACCACCTTTATATTTCTCAAAAGTTCATAGGCATTTCTTGTAATTCTATTTATGTGCTTTTCTGATGACAAGTTATCCACAGTGGTTACTCCTAGGTCTTTTCCTTCAGACTTCTTAATTTCTTCATTCCCCATTTAGTAAACTCCCTTCAGCCCTCTTTTGCTCATTCCAAATTATAATATGCTGCACTTTAAAATGTTTTTTTTATTTATTTATTTTTTTATTAAATTCCATTTCCCATGTGAGTGACCATTCCACTATATTATCCAAGTCTTGTTGTAGTGCCTCACACTCTTCTCTTTTCACCCTTCTCATTATTTTAGGACCATATGCAAACAGACTGATGTAACTGTCTATTTTTTGGTACATCGCTCACATATACCTCAAACATTATTAGTGCTAATACCAATCCTTGTGGAACTCAGCTTAAGACTTTTCCAGACCAATTTTTTACTTTTATAATTGTTCTCATTTCTCTGTCTTTTAGAAAATCAGCCATCCATTTCAGAAGTTTTCTCTTTAGTCCTCCATTTTGTTTAAGTTTCCACAGTTCCTTTTGTGTGGGACCTTGTCAAATGCTTTCTTTAGATCTAAGTATATGCAGTCCACCCAGCCATCCCTTTCTTGCACAATGTCAACCACTCGAGTAGAAGCTTACTAAATTTGTGACACATGATCCTCGTCATCTGAATCCATACTGTCTATCTGTCAACATACTCTTCTTCTTTATTATCCTTTCACATATTTTTGCTATTACACTGGTCAATGACATTGGTCTGTATTTTAATGGATCCTCCTTATTTCCCCCTTTAAATATGGGCACAATATTCAGTTTTTTCCAGTCTTTTGGTACTTTACCCTCTGTTAAGGAACTCTTAATGATGTAGACCTTGTCTGTTAACTGGTCACTGCATTTCTTTACAATCCTGTTTAACACTCCATCAGAACCTGAGGCTCTCCTTACATCTTGTTCTTCCATCATTTTCTTTACTTCTACTGACACGTATTTCACAAACACCATTAGTTACTTCCACTGAGGTTTGACATTCGAAGTTGCTTTCTGGTGAAGACTGACTGGAAGCAAGTGTTCATCACTCCCACTATATCTTCTGGGTCTTCGTACGTTTCATTATTGTATTTTAGTTTGCTTATTTCTCCTTTGTTTTTCAGCTTC
Organism: Portunus trituberculatus; assembly: GCF_017591435.1. NCBI lineage: Eukaryota > Metazoa > Arthropoda > Malacostraca > Decapoda > Portunidae > Portunus > Portunus trituberculatus. The sequence continues at coordinate 31,604,214 of NC_059301.1, forward strand.
CCATTTACATGTCTGTAAAACAATTTTGGCTGGTCCTTACATTTATCCACTATATCCTTCTCGTAGTTTTTCTGTTCCATTCTCCAAATCTTGACATACTCATGTCTTTTCTGGGCATAGTCTAACCAATGATTTGGTCTTCTATTTCTTGTCCATCTATTCCAGGTTTTTCTCTTTCCATCCCTGCTAACTCACATCTTCTGTTAAACCACTCTTTGTGTCTAGGCTTGTCTGTTTTCTTTACTGGCTCATGTTTCATTATTCTTCCATTATATTTCTCCATTAAAATATTCCACTTGTCTTCGGTTTTCTCCATTATATAAAATTCATTCCAGTCTGCTTGTTCAAAGTATTTCCTTAATTCTGCAAAGTTAGTTTTACTGTATTTGTACCTGCTATTTTTATAGTCTTCATTCCTAATTTCTTCCAATCCTTCTTTCAGTCGGAATTCAAGTAACACATAATAACTTTTACCGAGTGAACTTTCTTATATTTCAAGTTATTGAATATCTCTGGTTCTTTAGTAAGTACTAAGTCCAATTGTTATGTTCTTCATTTGCTCTATACCTTGTGATGTTCTTCACCCAGTGAGTTAGGATATTTTCTATGCTAGATTCAGTGAGGAGTTTTCAGAACTAATCCACCAGATGTTGCCGCTGCCACATGTCCCCTTCTAATATGAGCTAAATTATTGTTATATTAAATCCAAGGTGCATACAGATGCATAGAACATTGATAATTATTATGATACTGTTGACATTCTGTATCTACTTTTAAATATTCTGTATGGATAATTTTAGGAGAAGTTAGTTAAAACAAATATTTTTTTTTGTGATTATCTTGTAATACTGCTATCAATATCTTAAATACGGCATACTACTTTGACTGTACTATATAGCTTTTTTCTTTTTATTTATTTATTTATTTTTTTTTTCAAAAAGGCCCACTTGAGTGCTGGCTCTCTAAAAAGTGCAAAAAGTGCCAAACCGTCAGCCAGAATTAGGGGAGCAAATGCCTCGATACCTCCCTCTTTAAAGAAGACAAGTTTTAGGAATTCGGAAATACAGATGCAGGGAGGGAAGAGGGCCAGCCAAGGGCAAAAAAAAAGAAAGTTAAAAAAAGCCCACTTGAGTGCTGGCTCTCTAAAAAGTGCAAAAAGTGCCATAACCGTCAGCCAGAATTAGGGGAGCAAATGCCTCGATACCTCCCTCTTAAAAGAAGACAAGTTTTAGGAATTCGGAAATACAGATGCAGGGAGGGAGTTCTAGAGTCTACCAGTGAAAGGGATGAATGATTGAGAGTACTGATTAACTCTTGCATTAGAGAGTTGGACAGAATAGGGATGAGAGGAAGAAGAAAGCCTTGTGCAGCGAGGCTGTAGGAGAAGAGGAGGCATGCAGTTAGCAAGATCAGTAGATCAATTACCATGAAAATAGCGATAAAAGATAGAAAGGGATGCAACATTTTGGTGGTGAGAAAGAGGCTGAAGACAGTTAGTGAGAGGAGGGGAGTTGATGAGATGAAGAGCTTTCGATTCCACCCTATCAAGCAAAGCTGTGTGACTGGAACCTCCCCTAACATGCGAAGAGTACTCCATACAGGGATCATCTTTACATGACCTTGTCCTTCCATCTTCTTCTGTCACCAGCACCAGGTCTTCCTTGTCTATCTTTTCAATACCATTGACTATCTTGTACATTATTATTAGGTCCCCACGTTCTCTTCTATCTTGTAAGGTTGGTAGTCCCATTTCCTTCAGCTGTTCTTCATATGTAATGTCCTTTAGTTCTGGCACCATCTTTGTAGCAATCTTCTGTATCCATTCTAATCTTCTTGCATCTTTTATAGAGCTCGGAGACCATACCACAGCTGCATATTCTAGCTTTGTATGTATCATGCTTGTGATGATTTTTTTCATCATACAGGTAACTCGATTTACGCGATAGATGCGTTCTAAGAGGCATCGCATATATCAAAATTTGCATAAAACAAACATGTAATCCTCATAAGAAACAATAGATGATAGGGGGGATGTGGGGATGTGGTCCAAAAAATTCATACAAATTTATTTGGCTAAATTAACATGTTTTTATTATTTACCATTCTGAATACTAGAAGTGTATTTAAAGTAAAGGGAAAAGCAAGAAATAATAAGAGAAAACAACAAAACAAAGTACATAAACACAACCCTCTCTGCGTCACTTTCGTAAACACAACACTCAACTCACTGCGTCACTACCTTCACCACTCACACCAATCAGTTACCATCTTCCTCTGAGCTTTTCCACTTATCAAAAATAACCCCACAGTATAAAAGTAAACACCAGTAAAAAATAAACGCAGGACACCAATGTCTTCACCCCTCACAAGCACTTGCCGTCACTGTCCACCTCCTAGTCAAGGACGTCATCATCCACCTGCGCTTCCTCTGCTTCCACCACTTCCATGGGATCATCCACATCCTCTTCTGGTACTACATCTTTCACTGGTGTTTTCTTGAAAAACTGCAGCATGGTGGGCTGGTGCTTTATCTCGATAAATTCTTTTTGCATCACAGTGTAGTAGAAGAGTGCGTCCATGGCAGCGGAGCTCCCATCTATCAGCCAGCTGTGGACTCTCTGGTACGCAGTTTGAAATTGCGTCTGGCGCTCAGTTTGAAAATACAGTTGCGCCAAATCACGTATAAGCAAACCAGTCACACAAATTTAATTGATTATATTTTTTCAGTTGCGCATTAACAAAAATGCATAAATTAAACACGCTTAAATCAAGAGTTACCTGTATCTTTGTCCATAAATTGAAATGCCACTATTATATTAGTCAACATTTTATATGATAACCCAAATATCTTGCTTATGTGTTTTTCGGGGCTCAGATTTTCCTGTATAATCACTTCCAGATCTTTTTCCTCTTTAGTCTTCATTATTTGTTCCTGTCCCATCAAATAATTCCATATCAGTCTTCTCTTTCTTAGTTCCATTATGTGACATTTCTTGGCATTAAACTCCAATTCCTACTTCCTACTCCACTCATAGATCTTGTTTATATCTTACTGTAACAGCAGACAGTCCTCCCTGGTTTTGATAACTCTTAACAGCCTTGCATCATGAGCAAATAAATTAATGTAACTATTTACCCAAATGTGAACGTCGTTTATTTAAATCTGAAACATAAATGGGGGCTAACACTGACCCTTGTGGCACTCCGCTTGTTACTTTACCCCAAAATGAATATGTATCTCTGATCACAGCTCTCATCTGCCTACCCTTCAAATAATCTCTTGTCCATTCTAACAAAGTTCCTCACAGTCCTCCTATGTTCTCTAGTCTTTCATTAGGGGCTTTATCAAAAGCCTTTTTGAAATCCAGGTATACTGTGTCCACCCATCCATCTCTTCTCTCCAGTCCTTCTATTATTCTTGAGTAGAAACTTAATAAGTTCGACACATAACCTTCCTGTCCTGAACCCAAATTGTCTGTTCGTTATAAAATGTTCTTCTAGATATTTAATCCATTTTTCTTTGATAATTTCACATATCTTCCCACAAGACTTGTAAATGACATTGGTCTGATGTTTATTGATTTTCATCTTTTGAATATTGGAATTATGTTGGCTCTCCTCTTTTGTAGTGGTACTCTCCCTTCTTTTAATGAATTTGTAACTATTTCCCAAATTGAATCTAATAGCTGCTCTTTGCATTCCTTTAGTGGCCAGCCTGATACACCATCCAGCTCCGTTCCTTTTCTGACATCCAAATTTTTTTGTAGTCTTCCAATATGTTCTTTGTGCACTCTGATTTCCTGCAATCCTCAGCATTGCAATGGTTCTGTAAATTCCTCTTCCTCAGTGAACACAGTTTTGAAACTTTCATTCATTATTTCACTCATTTCCTTTGCTCTTTGGTATGTCTTCCCTCCCGTTAATTATTTTTTCTATTGTTTCCTTATTCTTCATCTTACCACTTATAAATCTGTAGAAAAGCTTAGTTTCATCTTCGCTTTTTTGCACCACATCTTTCTCAAAGTTTCTTTTCTTTTCTTCTTACTCTAATATATTAATTTCTCACATCCTTATACTGCTGCCTGTTGTTTTCCTTTCTGCATTTTTGAGTTTCTTCCAAGCTTTATCTTTTTCCCTCTTAGCTTCTGTACATCAGGCATTGTACCAAGCATATATACTTTTCTTCTTTCAGCTGTAATGCCTCCTCGCTCTATGATCCAGCGTTACTCATTACTTCCATCTCTCTCCAGTTTACTTGTTTACCATTAAAGTCTCCTACTAATTGTATTTTTCAATCTCTTCTTATCATATTACCTAGGCACTTAATCACCTCTCTTTGCATTTCCTTATTTTCCTCCATTCTCTGTCTATTTGTCATAGGTGGCACATTCTTACTATCATTTTCCTTTTTTCAATTCCTCTGTCTTGATTGTTACTCCAATTACTTCCACCATGCCATCACCTTATTGCACTTCTTCCACACATATTATCATGAACCATTATTAGCACTCTTCCTTCCCTTTTTCCCTTCCTGTCTCTTCTCCAGCTATTATATTCGTCTTCTTTAAAGCTAACATGGATCTCCTCCTTAAGTTTTGTTTCTATTATGCACATTACATCCAGTCTTTTTCTTTTAGATAATCTTTAACCTCCAACACTGGATAAGAACCCATCTGTTAGTATTAGTCACTCTCAATTTCTTGCCTCATCCATGACCTTCTTCCATAGATACCACTTCTTTAGTGTCATATCTAGAACCTTCCAGTACAAATTCTTTTTCTTGATGTCCATCCTTTTCTCATTTTTTTCCTTAGCTTCATTTCTTAGCACTTTCTCCTTTACCCCCTCTCCCAGGCTCACATCTCTTTTTATCCATACATCCTTAGATTCAGTATCATCAGCCAGTTTCCTTTTTCTTGTCATAATCTCTTCCACCTCCACCTACAAACTCATTCTCAATTGGTCTTTTTTCCCCCTTCACTAAATCATCCCAATCTAATCACTTCCTCTACTTCCTGGTACAACTCCTGTATGCTGTCTTGGACCTGTTTGATAATAGTTTTTGCCAATTCTCTCTTCTTGCTCATGAATTTGTTTGGATTTTTTCTCCTTCAGCCCAAAAATTAAGAAACATTTCCTCTTATCTACTGTATCCCTCATGAGATCTTCCTTCTCCTTAATTACTTGTATAACAGTGTCCTTTGTCTTTTCCTGGATTTGCTTCCTTACTATCTCTGAAAAATTTAACTTTTTTTTTTCTTTTTCCTTTCCATCTCTGTTTCCAGGCATTTCAGTATTCTTCCAATTTGCTTTCACACATTCCATTCTCTACTTCATCCTTCCCATCCTGTATTTTTTTCCTGTAGGCTCCTTAAGGAATCTTCATAGCCGCAACATGCAGCCTTTAGTATATAATTTTGTTTCTTTATCTCATGCATCTCCTCTTCCATCTCTTGATTTATTTCTCTAACTTTCTCACATTCCTCTAATCTCTTTTAGTTCACTGTTTTGTTTTATTAACTTACCTTGTTTTTCCATCATACTTGACATCATCTCCTTTATGTATCTTCTCTCCTTTTCCACATTTATCAGCCTCCTTATATTACCTCTTTCCTTTCTAAATCTAGAAAAATCCATGTCCGTGTTATCATCACACAGTTTCTTCAGGCTAATTGATGTTTCAATAAACCTTTGGTTTCCAAAACATGGCATTTGTTTTGACCCTGTACATCTGGCAGTGCCACCTAGTTCCGCCTCTACCCAAATCTTGTTTATTATGGAAACAGGAGAACCCTATGGCCCATTTCCTCACCGCCCACTGTACATACAGTATAGTCAGGGTCAGGTTCCAACTCCTGCTGGAATGCTTCCCCTGGGAACTGTTTTTGCTGGGTGCATATGTGTGTGTTTGTGTGTGAAATCAATGTTTAATTCACTCTGTCCTTCAACAGATATCCAGTCATTCTTTCCATTGAGAATCACTGCGACCTCCCTCAACAGAAGGTGATGGCCTGGGAGTTCAAGAAGACATTTGGCAGCATGCTCCTCACAGTGCCGTACAGGGCCAACGAACAAGTGAGTGTTAGTGCAGGAACACATTTTTGTTAGGTCCTTTCTGGAAAATTATCATTTGTTATACAGTGGTATCTCATGAGAATGGATCTTGCAATAACAGATTTCACTCAATAACAAATTGGTCAGACACTAAACAATTTTTGGGGGACTGTAGTGGCAGTTTTTCCCTCCCTTCCTCCCCCCCAAATCCATGGTTCTTTAGTGGCTGCATGGATGAATACACATATGCCATTATAAACAAGCCAACAAAGGCTTGTGTTTATCTAGTCCTGCTTGCCAGATACCATCCTAACTCATTTTGTTCACCTATGACTTACAAAACTTGTAATAAGGTAGAGAGTGGCGACTGTTTGCCAGGAGGGGGCAGGGTAACTGGAGTGACTCTAATGGTGATTTAGGGTCCAGGCTGGTAGGGCCCCACTATCTGCCTAAGTGAATTGCTAGTTATGCATCTCTCTCTCTCTCTCTCTCTCTCTCTCTCTCTCTCTCTCTCTCTCTCTCTCTCTCTCTCTCTCTCTCTCTCTCTCTCTCTCTCTCTCTCTCTCTCTCTCTCTCTCTCTCTCTCTCTCTCTCTCTCTCTCTCTCTCTCTCTCTCTCTCTCTCTCTCTCTCTCTCTCTCTCTCTCTCTCTCTCTCTCTCGCTCTCTCTCTCTCGCTCTCTCTCTCTCTCTCTCTCTCTCTCTCTCTCTCTCTCTCTCTCTCTCTCTCTCTCTCTCTCTCTCTCTCTCTCTCTCTCTCTCTCTCTCTCTCTCTCTCTCTCTCTCTCTCTCTCTCTCTCTCTCTCTCTCTCTCTCTCTCTCTCTCTCTCTCTCTCTCTCTCTCTCTCTCTCTCTCTCTCTCTCTCTCTCTCTCTCTCTCTCTCTCTCTCTCTCTCTCTCTCTCTCTCTCTCTCTGAGTGACCATGTCATTATCCTGGCTTGCCTAATAACATTCTAACAAATGCATAACTAGCACTTCACTTTGACAGACCACAGTTTCAACTAGTACAGGACCCTAATTCACTATTGAGTGTCACTCCGGTGACCCCTGCAGGCAAGCACTCGCCACTCTCCACCTCATTACAAATTTTGCAAATTGTAGATGAACAAAACAAGTTACGTTAGTATCAAGCATGCAGGGCCTATTTTGGTTTGTATATCATGTCGTGTATTCATCTGAACAGTTACATGAGCACTATGAATTTGTGGGGGAAAAAACTGTCATTATGGTCCAAAAGAATTTGGTCAATATCTGATAATTCCATTACTGAGCATAATCCCTTATCACGAGGTACCTCTGTATATTTGTCACTGTACAATAATTATAATGAAATACATACAGGTTTTCCTCGTTTTATGATTGGGTTATGTTCCTGAAACGAACGATCAAATAGCAAACTTTAAGTTCAATAGGATTTAATGGGGAGAGTAACATAGGCCTAGCTTGTATTGAGAGATAGTGAACACTTTTACACACCACCCAAAGAGGTAGTGTTATAGGCACATTATGTTTTTTATACAGTGGTTTCCCTTATAGCAGGGGTGGGCATACTATTCAGTGCTAGGATAACATTAAAAAAGAATCTCAATTTTATAGGGCGGCATACTGTATTAATCCAAAATCATTAATATGTGAAATACAAAATTAATGGGTTCTAAAGAAAAAGCCATTCTCACAAGCATGTTTGCACTTGCAGGAAGAAAATGAAATGCTCACACTATTATTTGGCGTTGTTTATTAACTTGCTCTTTCAAATTTACGAACATTTGTCAGGCTGCATAAATTCCTTTGGCACATGCGGCCCGTGGGCCTATATCCACTGGCAAGAGGAGAAAAATTTGTTTCAGTTAAGTTAGCAGGTCTGGTTGTCAATCCACAGCCTTAACCTTTAAACGGAAATGTGACTCCATATGAAGTCAGTAGTTAGTGGTTTTGAAAAAGCATATAATTTTTCATGCCCACCTGGCTCCAAGGTCTATGGGTCTGTATCTAGTGTCTTTTGATCATCAGAACTAGAGGAGGACAGATGGGCTCCTCGCTGGTGATGCTCTTTCCTTCCTAAGTAAAGGCTTTGACGCCAGGTAGACCTACAAAGTCCGTTTGTGAAATATTGACTCATGAACATATGTATGGGGGAAAACATTGTTTATAGTCCTGTATATGTGACATACAGGGCTTAATACCTCTAATTGATGCTAAATATTTTTTGTGGGATTTGATAAGAGACCTGGTACAGTTATTCTCTTATTCTACATGTGTGTAATAGTTTTTTCTTCTGGTTTCTTTGATAGGCAAATTTGACATGTCACATCCATCTGGATTGTCTGATGAGAGAACACAGGAGCTGTTGGCTGAACAAACTGGTGAAATAGCATTCACCAAAGCCTATTAGCCACTCACAGCTGACTTGGTTTTTTATAGAAAATCACATTTTCAGGAATTGCCTTTGTTTAGTTCACAGCACCACAATTGGGATGGAGAACATAAAATTTATAAATGATTTTAAAATAATGGATTAAGCAATATGTTCAAGCAAAAGTTATCATGATAAACCATGTTGTGGATATGCAGGTTCTGTTTATTTGTTTATTTACCTGTTTATTTATCAAAATCAGAAACAAAAATCAGAGCACCACAATTGTCATGCAAATTAAGAATTATGCACTATTTCATAGAAAGAGCAACCATTTTACTTAGAGAATATTCAATTTTCTTACTTTTCTTTCCAAAGAATTTATTTATATACTATGGCAGTCACTATTTTTTCAATATATGTTTTTTTTCTTTTGATAAATCTTGAAAATTAAGTATGAACATGAATTTGTATGTTTTTTCTTTCATCATTTTACAGATGTTTTCTTTTTTCAAATTTAATCAAGTGTAACTCAATAAAGATTATCCTTATACAGGCAACCCCCCCTTAACGAAGGGTTTACGTTCCTAAAAAAACATTCGTTAAATGAAACTTCGTTTAGCGAACCAATCATAACAAGTTTGACCCCTAACTGATCTTCCATTGAGAGTAAACAAAGCGAGAGTACATCATAGTACAGTGAAAGGTTTAACCCGCTAAGACCGATGGCCGCAAAATTCGCACCCTCCCATTACTGCAATTATCATAAAATCAACTCTTATAAATTACTCTGGAAAAAAATCTGCTGTTAGTAGACATGACAATGCATCATCCTACAAGTTTTTATTGCTCTACTCACTATGGTTGTCTCAGAATAATAATGGTGGGCTTGTTTACTTTCTGATAATCAGGTGAAAATAGGATGAATGAGTCCTGACATTGGAAAATGAGGGAATGGATGTGGTTAATGATTGGAAAATTGAATATGGAATAACAAGCCATTGAATAATGAGGGAAACCTGTATGTATTTGTGGCAACCACAAGTCTTCCACACTTAGCTGTCAGAACAGATGGTAAACTAAACATGGTTCCCATAGTGCAAGTATGTGATGAGAAAAAGAAGATAAGAATTTTATTGGGACATCTGGCTGACATCAGCCCTGTTTCCCATAGTGTTTGTGAGGAAAGAAGGAAAATTCTAATATACAATTACAAAAATTTCTCTCTCTCTCTCTCTCTCTCTCTCTCTCTCTCTCTCTCTCTCTCTCTCTCTCTCTCTCTCTCTCTCTCTCTCTCTCTCTCTCTCTCTCTCTCTCTCTCTCTCTCTCTCTCTCTCAACATCAGCATCACATAGCCATTGTTTGATATGCAGCAAGTTTTATCATGATCATAACAGTTTCTTCTTCTGTTGAGACATAATTTTTTGTCAAGATCAAAGAAATAGATAAGTTACAGGAATGAGAGACAAATGTATACTCTACATCTCAGTTTTAAGGTGATCTCAGATTTTCAATGAAAAAGGGTTTGGTTTTGAGGTCTCTTTTTCTTTCAAGAAGAAGATCCAGAACAATTGCAATGTAATTTTGAACATGTTTTCAAACTCTTTGAAGGATCTATTTTCCAGTCTTCTGTTGCTCATGCCCTGTGCTCCTCTAACATAAATACAAAACATAATAAAAGTAGTTTTACATTTTTTATTATGTTAATTCTCTTTCCAGGTTACTTACTGTTTATTCTTTGTTTATTTCATTTTATCAGTTCATGCCTTCTCCGGAGGAACTCCAAGGAAAGATCATACTCAAGCAAAGAAAACTTCCTCGGGGGGTGGATGAAATCACTCCCCTGATTGCCAACATGGATGAACGTTAGTATTGCACTTTGTTTCTCCTTTAAAATACTAACATTTATTGATTTTATTCACTTTTATATATTTCTGTGTTTGCCTTATTGTATGCTTGTTTACTTTTGTTCATTTTTGTTCTGCAGGCACATGGGTTCAAGTCTTAACCATGGCCTGAGATTATAGTTCCTAATACCAAATTGTTATAAGACTTGTGAAGCAGCCTTCCCACCCTTATTTTTTTTTATTAATAGGTGTGTCAATTCAAGAGATTTAAGTGGGTAAATATCTCTGGCCAGAAGTCATGACAAGTAAATTATTAAGCCACACCTTTCCTAACCCCACTCCATGTACACTTTCCCATTCCCACTCCACTCCCTCTTTGTTCTTACATTTTTCATACACCCTGCATCTCCTCTCCATGTGTATACCCACCTCCCCCTGTCCTCCCATTCTCTCTCTCTCTCTCTCTCTCTCTCTCTCTCTCTCTCTCTCTCTCTCTCTCTCTCTCTCTCTCTCTCTCTCTCTCTCTCTCTCTCTCTCTCTCTCTCTCTCTCTCTCTCTCTCATACCTAAATGTTCAAGACAATGTTTACAATGTGGATAAAACACACACACACACACACACACACACACACACACACACACACACACACACACACACACACACACACACACACACACATAAAGGTGACCACAAGTAATCATCTCTGAGGACATGGAAAAAAGCTAATAAAGGACATCTCTCTAAATGACGTGAGAAAATACAGTTTCCCGCATCGTAGCATTGATAAGTGGAATAAACTGAGCAGTGATGTCGTTGACGCGGTGTGTGTCATTCAGATGAAAGAGAGATATGACAGGAATGGACAAGGAGACAGGTCACAGAGAGCTTAGCTCGGGCCCTGTAATACACAAATAGGTAAATACACTAGCCATCGCTGAGAGAGGACGGCTTGTCTCCGGCTGCGGACGGGAAGAAGGAAAATACCCATGGAGTTACAGGGCCCGGGTACCTCTAAGTTAGTGTCCTGTTAATGTCCTACTGTCGCATAGTGTTGAAAGTGAGGGATATGGAGAGTGGTCCCTGAGAGGAGAGTGTGGGCGGTGATTGTTTTGGCCATAATCAGCTGACGATAACAAATGTGGTGTCTAGACAAGCCCGGGACTTTGAAGGTTTTATAACTACGCCAAGAGGACTGGAGAAATTAGATATGGATGCAAGAGTTCAGGCACTGGAAAGTAAGTTTCTAAACATTTTGTCCATAGAAGAAAAACTGGATAGAGTTCTAGCCGAGAATGATTCGTTCAAAAAAGAGATCTATTTGTTAACATTAGTGAATAAAGAGCTATTGAAGGAAAAAGTAGAGATGGAGAAAGAAAACCAACAACTAAGGAAACAATGTGAAGAGATGAAGGCTAAACTCCTGGAAATGGAGATGAAAATATCCGAAGGGGACTTGAGGAAGGAGGAATGCCTTAATCTAATTGATACCAGGATGAAAGAAGTGAACCATGAACATCAGGAGGTACAAAGGTCCTTTAGGGAGATAGTGAAAAAGCAGGAAGAGGAAAATAAAGGGATTACGCAGAGGGAAATGGTAAAGGCACTAAAGGAAAATGAGTATGTGGTGAGAGATATTGCTGAAAAGAAAAAATGTGTGATCATAATAGGATTGAGGGAAGAAACTAACAGGAACTGGCAGGACAGGAGGGATAAGGAAAATGACAGGATTAAGTTTTTACTGAACAAGATCTCTGTGGAAGAAGAAAACCTATATGCTGAGGTAGAAGAAAGAGTGAGATTATGAGCTTTTGAGTAAGGCAAGAATAGACCATTAAAATTGAAATTAAAGTCTCAGGTGGCAACTGAGGCCTTGTTGAGGAGGGCTTGGAAACTTAAGGACTCTGAGGAAACCAAAACAATTTACATAAGAAGAAATATGTCACAGGATGAGCGAATGAAAATGAAAGAGCTTGTAACTGCAGTGAAAGAGAGGAATGACAAAAGAACAGAGGAGGAAAAGACCAAGTTTTTTTGGAGGATGAGAAATGGGAGGCTAAAGAAGTGGTGGATAAAACAGACAGAATAGGCAGCCTTCTTAATAGAGTCTGCTGACTTGAAAATAGTAGACAGTAGATGGAGTCAAGATGGTGGCAAGCAATGTTATTAGTTTTCTGGCCTCTCTCTTGTCTGTGAATAATACCCAGCTTCACTTCGAGAGTAAGACACTTCCTGGTCTTCTTAGGAACTTTAGGCTACATTGCAGGGCGTTTTGGTGGTAAGTTGAACTAGGGAAGATGAGCTGCTGGTGACGCTGTTATGTTTTGACTGGGGAGTGAGTGGTACGCGTGATCGTGATCTTGATGTTGATGCTACAGGTGATGCAGAATTTCTTCTGAGTCAGGCCTTTGTATCGGCAGCACCTGTGTTGTCCACGAGAGGCTTGATCATGATCTTTATTCTACAGGTGTCTCAGGATTTCTCCTGAGGCAAACTTTAGTACCAGCAGCTCCTGGTGTATTCAAAAGCCTGTCAGCTTGCATGATACGGTGGGGCTTTCAAATTTGGAAAAAATTACCTGGATAAAACTTTGTTAAAGTGAGTTTGGTGTTCGTTAAACGAGCAGATGGTAGTAAAACGAAACTTTCGTTGTAGCGAAATTTTGTTGTGTGAACCTTCGTTAAACGGGGGTTGCCTGTACATATATATATATGTATATATATATATATATATATATATATATATATATATATATATATATATATATATATATATATATATACACACACAGAAACTCCCCTACTTACGAACATTTGACTTGCGAACATTCCATACATATGAACAAATCTTTTAAATACTTAAGTCCAAAAAATTGTTTGAAAGATGCTAGGAAACTTCAAATTTCCTGCGCGCAAATATAGTTCATGAGTCTGCCATGCCGTGGCGCTGCCGAGCTCACTCAGCTGTGCGAATCACTCCCCTGCCCTCCAGGCTCCCGCCATAAACACGAAAGCATCTGTTCACTGTGTCCTCGTGTACTGCCAATTTTTGTGCCATAATTCGCTTTACCTGTGCATCATTCCATCAAAAATGTTGGGTGTGAAGTGAAAAATAAACGGTGAAGCCAGTGGAAGTGCCAAGAAACGTCAGGCTATAACTTTAGAGGTGAAAATGGACATCATAAAACGGCTTGAGAAAGGTGAGAAAATGTCTGATGTGGCACGAAAATTTAATATGAATCGGTCAACTGTAGGCACAATTATTAAGAACAAAGAAAAAATTGTGGAACATGTGAAATCTGCAGTGCCCATGCAATCAACCATCATATCGAAAAAGAGAGGGAAAGTGATTGAGGAGATGGAAAAACATCTCGGCGTCTGGTTCGAGGACTGCATCCAGAAACGGAAACGTCTATGCCTTATGATGATTCAAGAGAAGGCCCTGAGTCTATTCAATGAACTGAAGGCTGAGTATGGTGAGGATGTGTCATTCACTGCAAGTCATGGGTGGTTTAACCGCTTCAAGGCGCAATAACTTGCATAACGTGAAGGTGTCTGGTGAGGCGGCGAGTGCAGATGTTAAGGCAGCTGAGGAATTCCCAGGAAAACTAGCAGAAATTATCTGCCAGGAGGCTACACACCACAACAGATTTTCAATGTGGATGAAACTGGCCTCTACTGGAAAAAGATGCCTGACCGAACCTACATCAGTAAGGAGGAAAAGACGATGCCTGGCTTCAAAGCTGCAAAGGACAGACTGACGCTACTGCTTGGGGTAATGCTAGTGGTGATTTAAAATTAAAGCCCCTACTGGTGTACACCTCGGAAAACCCACGAGCCCTGAAAAACATTGCCAAGGCGTCTCTTCCAGTTGTGTGGAAGAGTAACTCTAAAGCTTGGGTCACACAGGCGATTTTTCAGGAGTGGTTTTATAATCAATTTATCCCTGAGGTGGAGAAGTATTGTCGGAGCAACTCCATTCCATTCAACGTCCTCCTGGTGCTGGATAACGCCCCTGGCCACCCACCTTACCTAGATGACTTTCACCCTAATGTCAAGGTTGTCTACCTGCCACCCAACACAACCTCCATTATACAACCTATGGACCAGGGAGTCATCGCAACGTTCAAAAAATACTATCTAAGGCGCACTTTCCGCCAGGCACTGAAGGCAACAGATGAGAATGATATGACTCTGAGCGAATTTTGGAAGTCATATAACATCTACAATGCCATAAAAAACATTAATACCTCCTGGTGGGAAATTACAACCACCTTTATGAATGCCGTATGGAAAAAGCTCTGCCCTCAGGTTGTTTATGATTTCACTGGGTTTGAAAATATTCAGGAGGAGGTTGTTGACAATTTAATGTCCATGAGTGAGAAACTGGAGCTAGAGCTGGAGGAGCAGGACTTCACAGAGTTCTTTGATGACCATGACAAGGAGCTATCTAATGATGAACTACGAGAATTGGAGAAGCAGAGGAAGGAGGCAGAAGAGGCAGAGGAGGAAGAAGTGGAAATGCCACCAAAACATTTCCAAACTAAAAAGATGGCAGAAGCTTTTGCATCCATAGAGGCAGCCTTGGCAAATTTTGAAGAACAGGACCCAAATGAAGAACGACATGCCAAGGTGTCAGCAGCTGTTCATGATGCACTGAAATGCTACCGCGTCATATACGAGGAAAAAAAGAAGGCTGTGAGCCAGTCGTCGCTTCATCGGTTCTTCAAACGGGTAGATAAACGTGAGGCAACAGTACCATCCACTCCTCAGTCAGTGCCATCTACCCATGAGCCAGTGCCATCTTCATCCTCTACCCACACGCCTGACGCTGACAGCGATGCTGACGACCCCTCCACCATCTCGTCACCCCGTTCCTCGCCCGCCACTTCCCCCAACAAATCCAAGTGAACAAGGTAAATCTTACGAGTTTCCTCATTTATATTTCAAGCATGCAATGTTTTCTGTTTCATATTTCATGTGAAATGCTTTCATGTATGTAACTGACATAGCCCTAACGTTAAAATGTGTAACCTAAATGCGAGTCTGTAACCTAGCGGTAACCATGTCAGCTGTTTGACCCCGATATACAGACGCTTAGTCATCCCAGATTTATAGGCACCTGTTCAACCCCCATTGATCGACGCCATGTTAATCTATCCATGTTTATCGATCTTTCTCAGTATGGTATGGTGTCATCCCCCAGTCTAACGGATAGGCTTCGTGTTGTGTGACGGCCCTGGTTGTGTTTTCCTGCCCAGCTGACCACACGCCATCTTATCGATCGGTTCGCCAGCCAGTCACCACTACAATATATTTTCTTTTAAATAAAGTATGTTTCTACATTAAAGTTGTATGAATCACCATCAAATAATATTAAAAGCATTACATATTACAGGTACTGTATAAGGTATGTCGTACTTATTGGGATTTATGTACAGGTATTCTTAATGTAAACAAAACTTTAAAACAATGGGAAAAAAGGCAATGGAGACCCGACTTTGGATATACGAACAAATGGAGTTACGAACGGCCTCTCGGTCCCCATTAT
This sequence comes from Portunus trituberculatus, assembly GCF_017591435.1. Taxonomy (NCBI): domain Eukaryota; kingdom Metazoa; phylum Arthropoda; class Malacostraca; order Decapoda; family Portunidae; genus Portunus; species Portunus trituberculatus. The sequence goes on from NC_059301.1 coordinate 31,620,014, forward strand.
GTTCGTAAGTTGGGGAGCTTCTGTATATATATATATATATATATATATATATATATATATATATATATATATATATATATATATATATATATATATATATATATATATATATATATATATACATACATACATACATACATACATACATATATACAGTAAAACCTCAGCTCACAACCATAATTCGTTCCTAAATCCTGTTCGTCACCCGATTTGTTCGTCCCCTGAATAAATTTTTCCCATAAGAATGTATTGAAATACCATTAATCCGTTCTAGACCAAAAAAAAAAAAATCATACTTTTGTCCATAAACCCATTCAAAATAGAACTTTAATGTATGCATGACATGAACGAAATAATTATAGAAAGCCTAAATTGTTTGACTTACCTAAATGCTATCAAAATGATAATAAAATTAATAAAAAAGAAAAGGTTATTTACTTGAGAGACTGGACATTGATGGCATGATGGAATGGAGGAGAGGAGGATGGGAAGGAAGACAGACAAGATCCGAGAAGACAGTCATGAGAGAGGACTTTAGATGTGCGCAGCGTGCCAGAGCTACACAACAGCTGTGTAGCGTCACAAGTCAGTGCCACTATGTGGGGCCCCGTTATAGTGAACATCGGCGTGGGAAACATGGAAAGATTGCCAGTCTTCGTCTCTGCCTTGGAAGACCCTTGCCTGCTGGGGATTGACTTCCTCACGCATGTGGGAGCAAGTTTGGACTTCCAAGAAGGGAAGTTAAAGGTGTGTGGCCAGAAAGTTCCTTTGATCCTGAGAGGTGATGCTCAGTGTGAGAGGAGTGGGCAGTAGGGCGGTGTTCCTTGCCAGGCGAGCGATGAAACAGCTGCGATGGATGTGCCACAATCTGCAGTACCTGGACATGGCCAGGATGATGATGACAGCAACGCTGAGAGCCACCAGAGCAGCGAGGATAACGGCAAGGAAGCTACAGTAGAGCGCACCGGTAACATCACCATGCCCAGGAAAAACAGGACAAAATCGTGGTGGCACGAAGATTATGTTATGTAATATTTTTCGTATGTTCCTGTTTCTATTTTCTATTGTGCTTACATTTTGTTTTGTTGTTGTGTGATAGCCGGGTTAGCTATCACACAAACGGCTCGCCTGCCGACGAACCGTTTAGCCGCATTCGTCCCCCAAAATATCGTTCGTCCCCTGGGTCGATATATTGACAAATTTTTTGGTCGTCTCCCGAATTGTTCATCCTTAGAGACGTTCGTCAAGCGAGGTTTTACTGTATAGGTATATATACATATACATATATATATATATATATATATATATATATATATATATATATATATATATATATATATATATACAGTAAAGTCCCGGGTTACGTCGGTCTCGAGTTACGTCAAACTCATAGTTACGTTGGTCCACTATAAGGCAATTTAAGATTAAATAAAAAATTTATAAATCGTAAAGCGCGGGATTTATTGTTATTGTTGGTGGTTACCCGTCACACCGCCTGCCTCACGCTTGAATACAATAGCACCCTGCCTCAGTTCCACCACACCGTCGCTCCTGGCAAGAGTGTTATCCTACTTCTGCGTTTACTGACTCCAGTTCTTAGTATCTTGCTCAATGGCACCAAATTAAAGACATGAGAAGGGGGGGCAGCAGCTGTGTGTGAGGGAGTGAAGAAGAAAATGGGAAGCCCGTTACCATGACAACGGAGAGGTTGACGACCTTGAGGGTTCGCGCACCCATCACAACAATAATAACTCCGGAGCCTTCGCCTGGGCCACACGACACTTGCAGCTCACTTGCAATGTCTGCGCCTGTCTGCTGATCCCTATTGCCCTTTCCTGTTGCATTTCCTGCCCCGCTGCCCACGCTTCTACTCCCACCACACTGCACTACGCTCCCAGCTGTCTGCACTGGGCGTCACAACATTCAACCTGCCCACCCTCCTGGCGGCCTCAGGGCTACCCCTCTCGGCAACCTGCAGTCCTTCGCGTTCGTGGCCCTAATCAACAACAAAAACAAACTTGTGTTTCATATTCCTATATAGTTGTAAATAGTATAACAATATAACCTTTAACTTACCTGAATGACCATAAACAATGATTGGTTGAAAACTCGATAATATGCTTTGAAATGTACAGAAACTCGAGTTACGTACAAAATCGACTTACGTCATGTTTCAGGAACGTAACTCTGACGTAAACCGAGACCTTACTGTATATATATATATATATATATATATATATATATATATATATATATATATATATATATATATATATATATATATAGGGCATATATTATTTCCCTTTATTTATTTATAGTATACACTCAACCCTCGATTTGCCGGACTAAAAGGGGGGAAGGCTTGTCCGGGAATGGCAAATGTCCGGCAATGGAAAATGTCCGGGGGTCTACCCCCTTGCCGGACTTTACCCTATACAGGTTGAACCCCGCTTTAACGGCACGCGATTTACCGGAATCCCGTGTTTAACGGCAAAAATTTCCGGTGGGAACATAGTGTTGTCTTTAACGGCATTTCGGCACCTGCACCAGCTGTACCAGGAAGTTGGAAAATAAATCAGACGTTTTTTGTTCAGAAAAACAAAACTGAGGGAGAAGAAAGAGACTTTGCACCAGATGTGGAAGACAAGAGAAAGAAAAATAAAAGAAAGGCAGGATCAGGAAGAATAGAAGTAACAGGAGGTGCCGAGGCAAAGGCAAAACCTCCGACGACCATCATCATCATCATCATCTCACCACGTGGGGCCGTAACACATGCCAATGCCGCCGACACGTAAGCACAACACTCGTGTGACGCGGCAGACTTGTTTACAGTCCAGTACTAGACGTGTATGTCCGCCCGCGCTGCCATCTATAGTGCCCGATTTGCGAACTTTGTCTGGCGCGGTAGTTTGAAATCGACTTGTCCCGGACTTTTTTTTTTTTTTTTTTTTTTTCCCACAGACTCTTGTCCGGCAAATCCGAAATCCGGCAAATGGAGGTCCGGCAAATCGAGGGTTGAGTGTATGTGTAGCCTCTGGCCACCCAAGCGCGGGCTGTCGCTGTGCAGCCAACCACACTCTCTTTGTTTCCACCATTTTGTGTGCCTGCGAGCCTCGCATCAGTCTCAAGGTAGCCTTCAGCGGAGATAGACACGCACTCTCGTGGTCTGGCACAGGGTAGGGAGATTCGTGTTGCTGGGCTTCTCTTGTTGCTCACTAGTCATCGGTCTGGGAGTTGTGCCCTCCCTTGAGTAGCTGGCTTGTTACTCGGTAGACCGTGGCTGTGTAGAACAACGGGCTTGTTGTTCTGAGAAAGTGTGGCCAGTTGGGGCTTCATTTCTCGTGCGTTCGTCCACTCGTGGGGTGGCAGCGCGGAGGAGAGAGACGCTTTGTCTCGTCCTGTTTGTTTTGTTGGTGGCCGTGGTCACCAGTGTGGTTTGGTGAGGGGCTGTGTGCCCCCACCATCGTTTGTGTAGTATCAGTAGTATACTGTTTATAGTCTCAAGGTAGCCTTCAGCGGAGATAGACACGCACTCTCGTGGTCTGGCACAGGGTAGGGAGATTCGTGTTGCTGGTCTTCTCTTGTTACTCATTAGTCATCGGTCTGGGAGTTGTGCCCTCCTTTGAGTAGCTGGCTTATTACTTGGTAGGCCGTGGCTGTAGAACAACTGGCTTGTTGTTCTTAGAGAAGCGTGGCAAGTTTGGCTACACTTCTCGTGCGTTTGTCCACTCGGGTGTGGTGGCGTGGAGGGACGCGTTATTTCCTTGTCCCGTTGTTGCTGTTGGTGGCCGTGGTCACCAGTGTGGTTTGGTGGGTGGCTGTGTGCCCCCATCATCTTTTGTGTAGTATCAGTAGTATACTGTATTGTAGTGGTAGTAGCCACGCACACTATTGAATGCTGAGAGGCTTCATGCTGGCCAGTGGTGCGTAGTTGTCGTCCGCCAGACTTGTCTGTGACGAGTATCTGGACTCCGTGTATAGCTGTTGTCACCCGTAGGAGGTGTCTGGTCTTGTGTGTACATCACCGGATGTGCTGTACACATCATATATTGTAGTTGTAGGCTAGGGGTGTCAGTCTGACTTACTTACTTGTAGTAAGATAGTATAGTAATATACCGCGCGTGTTGTTCCGGTCTGTGAGTTATCACAGTCTGTGGACAAGGCGTGCGGAGAGGCATTAATACTTCATAGAGAAGTGGGTGGAATTGTCCTTGTGGGCAGTTTCTCTGGGGGGTATTAAGGCCTCGCCCTGTTACACATAGCATCTACCATTTATAAATTCTACTTGGTTGGGTACAGGAGGAGAAGGAGGTGCTAAGGAGATTCCCTTACAGTGGGGGAAATTATACACTGTTGGCGACCTTGAAAGAACCTGAGGGTTACGGCAGCAGGGAGTTATAGTAGTGGGGACTCTGTGGAGTGTTTTATAATCCCCACTGTACTGACCATAACAAAGTTGGAAATTTTGCCAGAATAACACTCTAGTGAGCTGTAGCAGTTAACCGCAGCCGTGGCGTGTACATAACAATATATATATATATATATATATATATATATATATATATATATATATATATATATATATATATATATATATATATATATATATATGCTTTACTGATCTTGCTAACTGCATGCCTTCCCTCCTCCTGCAGCCTTGCTGCATAAGGCTTTCCTCTTCCTCTCACCCCTATTCTGTCCAGCTCTTTAATACAAGAGCTAACCAGTACTCTCAGTCATTCATACCTTTCGCTGGTAAACTCTGGAACTACCTACCTGCTTCTCTATTTCCATTTTCTTACAACTTGACTTTTTTTAAGAGGAAGGTTTCAAGACATTAATTTCCTGTCTTCTGGCTAAATCTTATTCTCTTTAAGGGAACTGACAATCCAGTAGGCATTTTTTTTTTTTTTATATTGTTTGTTGCCTTTGGCCAGTTTCCCCTTTTGCAAAAAAGAAAAATTGTGTTCTACTTGTGAATGAATTGATATTTGCTGGTATTGAGTTGTTCTGGAACCAGGTGATATGCGAGAAATGTACAGGACTTCCTAGTAGTACTCACTCAGGAAAAGTTTGGAAACCACTGATGTAAACAGTTTATTTTTTCTTACTGAAGAAGAGATGAATGCTATGAGGAAGGCTATGTTGAGTTGGTTGGGTGAAAGAATTAAATCTTTTAAGATATGACTTGCTTATTCAAAGAATGTAGAATGATAAGGAAGTCAGATTACAAGTATTGATGAAAACTGTGTCATCTTTTATCTCTTATCTATTGATTTATTTTATTCTGTTATCTTACTGATTATCTATCTATCTATCTATCTATCTATCTATATATATATATATATATATATATATATATATATATATATATATATATATATATATATATATATATATAGTAGGGTATTTTTGGGTGATGGAAAGAAACTCAGGAGTAGCAGGAGTATTTTATTTCTGGAAGTTTGCTGATAGGGCTTCTTCAGGAATGACAGGCCTGTTCCTGAGTTTCTTTCCATCACCCACCTGTTCCACATTGTTCCACATTGTTATATATATATATATATATATATATATATATATATATATATATATATATATATATATATATATATATATATACTTTTTTTCAGAAGGAGGAGAATTGGGAGTTGATCAGTACCAGTTGAATGATCGTCTTTTCCTGAAAAATCCAGTGGATCCTACAGCATGGCAGCCTCATCTGTTCTTCCTATCTCAAAAAAGTCTTCGCTACATTGAGCCAGATCCAGACATAGAAGATCAGGCCAGCGGCTATAGGCAATCTAATGGCGTGAGTGTACATTATGATTTCTCCAATGACAATCATTATCTTTCCTACTGAGTATAACTGTTGTTTTAAAGAAATGTGTTCTTAGATTGATTTATAAATGGATATATGAATGGTTTGGAAATGTTCCCCCCCCTATTTATGGTATATTTGATGAATAGATTCATTGGATTTAAAAAGATTATAAGAAACAAGAGGAGGTTGAATAAAGAGGACAAAATGTGGCTCACAAAACAATGCTGTAAGTTGATTACATGGACTTAGCAATTATGTAAGGGCATAAGAAAAAAAGAAGCTACACGATGCCATTTAACCTCCATTGAGCAGTTTATGAAACATACCTAATTATTTCCACCTATCCTTGTCATCCATCCATATGTCTACCTTTTGAAACTCACTAATGTTTCAGAACTTACAACCTAATTACCTGGTAAATGCATTGATATTGAATAGTTTCAAGGATTAGATGTCCTAACTTCCAATCCTTCTTATGCTGTTACCCTATCTTTTCCATTGGGCTTCCCTGATCACAATCTCATATCTATATATTGTCCTATCACTCTAATCCTTCCTCGGGATTTCCCAAAGCAGAGGTGCCTCTGCCATTTTGCCTCTAGTATTTTGGGAGAGACCTGAGGAAGTATCTTTACTATTATTTTCAAAAAGTTTACTTCTGTGCTTGCACCTTGTCAAGTCAAATTCTCTGAACTTTGTCTATTAACATCTGCCTTTCCTTGTTGGAGTTTTCCATACATTTAGCCTGTTCTTAAAAAGGGTGACCATTCTGTTTCCTCAAACTACCATTCTAGTGTTTTAATTTCTTGCCTATCAAAAGTTTTTTTTATCTCTCCTGAACAGCAAGATTCTTAAACTCTATTACTTCATAATCTTCTCTCTGATCTGCAGCATGGCTCCCATCAAGGCCACTCTATGGGGAGTTTTCATAAGTAATGGTTGTCACCAGGTGGCAGCATTAGACATGTCCCCTTCTCCGACATAAGCACACTATCAAATATCCGTACAATGTCATTCTGTTTACATGAAGGTGCAATGAGCTGATATGATATATTTCTCTCTACAATTCCTTCTAAATAGTAACTTGGTAAAATCAGACTCTATTCATGTATAGAGTGTTTAAGTTGATTTTCTAGCGAATTGCCATTTAGATTTATTTGGTAATCTCCATATTTCAAAATAAGTGCACTGTTGATAGGATGTATTAATCCAGATGACAGTAAATAGGAAACCATCATGTATGTCTGTCCCACTTAAAAGTCCAGGTGATGTTGATCAACTTCCTAGTATATGGAAACAACAATTTTATTCAATATTAGGCACAACTTGAGCATCCATGTGAGAGAAGTGCTGTGTTTAACAAAACACATTATTGGACAACCAGTTAACTCCTGCTGTATTGTCCATGCCACTCCATCCTTAGAGATGTTTGTTTTGGTGCTTAATTTATTTGCCGCATCACTGGCTTCATGAAAGAGATGCTTAAATAAAAGTTTATATCCATATTTTGTGATGTTACTGAGTATATTGAGTTATATTATTTAGTACATTCAGATTTGTTTTATCTTTTTTCATTGTCCAAATCAGTAGTTTTTAGACTTTTAATGTGCTGTATTTAAGATATTGATAGCAGTATTACTAGATAATAAAAAAAAAAATTTCAGATTTGACCAGCTTCTACCAAAATTGTCCATATAAGATATTTAAAAGTCAATACAGAATAATCATAATAATCAATGTTCTATGCATCTATATGCACTTGGGATGGGATGTACAATGGCAATATTTTAGGTCATGTCCCTAGGGGACATGTAGCAGTGGTGACATTTGGTTGGTTAGATCTGAAAACTTCCTATTCAGTCTTGGTTATTCTCTTTTAGAGATTATTGAATTATTTGACCTTATCTTAGACATGTCAAAAACTTTTGATAGGCTTTGGCACAAAAACTTTGGTCTCCAAATTATTCTCATAAGGCTTTTATCTTTCTCTCTGCAACTTCATCCCAGTTTTCTTTTTGACCATTCTATTGCTGTGTTCTCCTAAACCTATTAACAGTAGTGTTCTTCAGGGTTCAGTCTTGTCACCCCATTCTCTTCCTATCATTCATTAATGATCTATTAAACCAAACTTATTGTTGTTTCCATTCCTGTGCTGAGGATAGCATCCTGTACTTTTTCCACATATTGTTATAGACTACCAACCCCTCAGGAATCAAATACATCATGCAGGAAAGCCATAGAATGTCTGACTTCTGATCTCTCTAAAATTTGTGATTGAGGTAGAGCAAACTTAGTATTGTTCATTGCCTTGGTAATCAATTCCTCCATCTATCAACTTGACACAACTTCCAGACAACTCTCCCCTCTTATTTAATGACACTCATCTGTCTCCCTCTTCTACACTGATCATCCTTGGTCTTTCCTTTGCTTGTAATCTTAACCAAAAACATCACATCTCATCTTTAGCTGAAACAGACAAAGAAGTTAGGAATTCTGAATCATCTTTGCCAGCTTTTCGTACACTCTATTTGTTAACTCTGTACAGGGGGCCTTATCTATGGGTGATTCCATTCATATTGTAATTTTGTATATGGTGGAATCAAGACCTTTATATCTTATCACCTCTTCTCCTCTGCCTGATTCTTCAGCCACTTTTTTGTCACTACAATACTGCATCTTGCTATTTTTATCCTTAGTTTCATGCCAACTGCTCTTCAGATCTTAATAATTGCATGCCTCCCTTCCGTTTGCTGCACAAGACTTTCGTTTTCTCTCATCCCTATTCTGTCCACCTCTCTATTGCAAGAGTTAACCAGTTTTCTCAGTCATTCATCCCTTTCTGTGGTGAACTGGAACTCTCAGCCTGTTTTTATATTTCCACCCTCCTATGACTAGAATTTACTCAAGAAGGAGGTTTAAAGACATTTATCCCTTACATTTGGCTAATTCTTTTGATCATGTTCAGGAACCTGCACCTCAGTGGATCTTTTAATAACTGCATTTTTTGTTGCCCTTGGCCAGTTCTATTCCTACTTTAAAAAAAGAAAGAAAAAAAAGGTTGGATAAATTTATGGATGACAATGACAGTGCTAAGGAGCTGCCATGTGTATCAAGCAGTTTTTACAACCTTATTATTTTCTGTGATCTCATGGTTGAGCTTACAGTGAATTCAAAATATTCAAGTTAGTGTATGACAAAACCTTCAGTATGATTGATAAATGGTGCAGTATATACTTTCTGTATTGAAATTATGCAATATTTTCAGTTGAAAGCTTTCTTCAGTGTTAGCCTAATATATAAGTAGATTGATAGACAAAATATAATATTTGAAGTGTGATAGAAGGGTTGAATGTGTTCTCAGCTGAAAAGGATGCTAAAGTTATATGTGGCACTTTAATGTTTTGTTAGTATATATATATATATATATATATATATATATATATATATATATATATATATATATATATATATATATATATATATATATATATAATTTGAAGTGTGATAACAAAAAGATTGTAGAAATTACATGTAATTATTAAATGTTTAGATGAGTTATACATAGCTTGATATATTATTTGATGCACGACATCAAAAAAGGAATATGGAAGTTACAGATGCCTTTGTATTATAAACTTATCATTTATTGTTAATGCTGCAGGATAATGACGATCAGCATCAAATATGGTACCATGGGAAGATGCCTGGAGGAAGAACTAAGGCAGAGGAACTTCTGAAGCAATACAGCTCCTGGGGCAACGGAACATTCCTTGTTCGACACTCTGAAAACTTCATTGGTGACTACACTCTGTCCTTCTGGTGAGCTGACAATTCAATGGTTTTTTCTTTTTTTATATGTAAATTTATTATATTTCATTTACTTATTACTTTATACATTTATTGTATTTTGTCATTTTATCTTCTCCGTTAGAAACCAAGGGACTAAGTAGATGATGTGAATGAATGTAAATGTAAAAGTTGTGTATCTTGTCTTGCCTACACTTCTTATTGTAAGAGAAAGCCTTGGTATATGCACCTACAGTTATGGAAACTCCCTGAGTTTTGGGTTAGCTTTCCTCCCCATGTATAGCACAAAACTCAAGGTCTTGAAAACTGAGCACTAAAAGAATGTAGAGATCAAGTGTTAGAACCAATTTGGGAAATTGTTACAAGCTCATTAAAGGAAGGGAGAGTACCACTGTAATGGAATAGAGCCAACCTAATCTCAATATTCAAAGGAGTAAAGTCAACTAAGCCATTAAATTACAGGCTGGTGTCACTTACAAGTGTTGTGGGGAAGATATGTGAAATTGCTATCAAAGGAAAATGGATTAAATATCTGGAAGAAAATAAGTTATATTGAAAAGACAATTTGGGTCAAGGACAGGAAGATCATGTGTGTCAAATTTACTAAGTTCCTACTCAAGAGTAGTAGAAGGACTGGAGAGCAGAAATAGATGGGTGGACACCTAGACAGAGAAAAGGCTTTTAATAAAGTTCCTCACAGCAGACTACTTTGGAGCATAGGAGGACTGAGAGGAACTTTGTTAGATTGGATAAGGGATTACTCAAAGGACAGAGATGAGGACTGTTATCAGGGATACATACTCATCCTGGAGTAAAGTAACAAGTGGAGTGCCACAAGGGTCAGTGTTAGTCCTCGTTATGTTCCAGGTATATGTAAATGACATACAGTATGGAGTGACTAGTTATATTAATTTTTTTGCTGATATGCAAAACTGCTAAGAGCAATCAAGACCTGGGAAGACTGTTTGTTGCTGCAGGAATATACAGGCAAAATTTATGAGTGGAGTAAGAGGTTGAAGTTAGAATTCAATACCAAGAAATGCCACATAATGGAATTAGGAAAGAATAAGAGAAGACCAGTATGGAACTATTTGATGGGAGAGGAACAAATAATGAAGACTAAAGAGGTAAAGATCTGGGAGTGGTTATACAAGAAAATCTGAGCCCCAAAAAACACATAAGTAAGATATTTGGAGCAATGTATAAAATCTTGACTAATATTAGAGTGGCATTTCAGTATTTGAACAAGGATATGATGAAAAAAATTATTACAAGCATGATATGTCCAAAGTTGGAATATGCAGCAGTGGTGTAGTCGCCAAGTTTAAAAATAAGATAAATGAAAATTAATATGGATCCAGAGGATAGCTACAAAGATGGTGCTAGAACTAAAGGACCTAACATATGAAGAAAGGCTGAAGGAAATGGGACTGCCAACTTTACAAGATAGAATAGAAAGAGAAGACCTAATAACATTGTATAAAGTAGTTAATGGCATTGAAAAAGATAGACATGCAAGACCTGGAAGGACAAGAGGACATGCAAAGAAGATTAGGAAGAGACAGTGTCTCAAGGATATTGGAAAATATAGTTTTCCACATAGAACAGTGGAAAAGTGTAATGCACTGAATGCATTGTTACAGCACATAATGTGCATAGCTTTGAAGAAAAATTAGATAAGCGGAGATATTGAGACAGGACACTAGGAGGCCCACTGGAATCCTGTACAATAAATCTAGGTAAATACAACAACACACACAAACACATACACAAGAACAGTATATTGAAATAAAGCAGACAAGTTTAGGGGAAAAAAGTCAACATGACAGGTCAGAATGAGTAAGCACTTTTTCAGTACACCATCTGGTCCCATTGCTTTCCTGATATCCAAACTTTCTAGTAGTCTTCCAATTTCTTGCTTGTGCACTATGATTTTCTGCAATCCTTGACTACTGAATGTCCTATTTGGTTCTGGAAACTCTTCTTCTTCAGTGAAAACAGTTTTGAAACTTATTCATAATTTTACTCATATCCTTTGCCATTTGGTATGTCTTCCCTCCTTTCATTATTTATTGTATTGTGTCCTTATTCTTCATCCTACCATTTATATATATTTATGTTTGTGTATTTACCTAGTTGTAGTTTTACAGGGCCTGGGCTTTATGCTCATGTGGCCCCATCTCCATATCTACACCTATCCAATTTTTCTTTAAAACTATGCACATTCATTGCTGACACCACTTCTTCACTCAAAGTGTTCCACGTCCCAACACATCTTTGCGGGAAACTATATGTTTTTAACATCTCTCAGACATCTTCCCTTCCCCAGTTTCTTAATATGCGATCTTGTGCTTCTAATGTCATATTCTTCTCTCAGGATCAGTTTAGTTAGTGTGTGTGTGTGTGTGTGTGTGTTTATTTACCTAGTTGTATTGTACAGGGTTCAAGTAGGGCTCATAATGTCCTGTCTCCATGTCTCCATTTATGAAAATTTTCTTTAAAGATATGCAAATTATGTGCTGTAAGAACTTCATTACTCAGTGCATTCCACTTTTCTACAATTCTATGTGGAAAACTGTATTTTCCAATATCCTTCACACACTTCTTTACCCTAATCTTCTTTACATGTCCTCTTGTCCTTCCAGCTTCGTCTGATCGTTACTGAACTATGAAAAAAAGAGGGTTCACTGTACTTGTTTGCAGAGCAAATGGGTGTGTACTAAGGATATTATAAAAGCAGAACAATTGATTGTGTAGCGGAATTAAGGTAGTAATAACCAAATATCACAAAAGCCAAACATTGCATAAGTGAATTGTAAAGTGGGGAATACCTTTATTTTTTTGTCTTGTCAGCACAAATATAACTCATCATATTTCTTACAAGATGAATGTATTAATGGTCTTTTTTTATTTATTTGCTTGTTTGTTTATTTATGTTGTCATAATTATGGTCATTATTTTCTTAATACTATTATTATTATTACATGCTTATGTATTTTAATTTTTTTATGTAATTGTTTTTTATTTCTTGTCATAATTTTATTTTGAGATAAATGTAGCTTCTATCATATTTAATAAGGGATGACTGTGTTAATGACCATCATTATCATGCTTTTCACTTCACCAGGAATGAGGGGAAATCAAGCCACTGCCGCATCCGTACACGGCAGGAGGGTGACATGACCACCTACAGGCTGAAGGAAGTGGACAGCTTCCCCAGCCTCAAAGCCCTTATTGAAAACTATAGCAACTTTCCTATCCATGCTAAGGTGAGTAGTGATGAATTTGGTGTCAGCCACGAGCCAGACATTAATTTCTCCAAAGTATATATATGTACAAATACTCCCTTAGTACAGCGGATAGTGAGAAAATTGTGCACTTTGTGGCAAGAGTATGAAACTGTGCATGCTTATACAGTACATCAATTCAAGGCAATCTGGCTATAGTGCCAAGCTGGATTTGTCTTGTGTCATTTTCCAAAAGTCCTATCACATTTTGTATCTTAAATCCTCCATATATCTTGATATAACAGTTCTAGAGTGATGGTTTTGGTGTCTATTGGTAGGTTTTTGAGGCCATAAGGTCAGAATAATACACTTTGGAAACTCAAGGATCAATATTGGATTGGTTTTAATACAAGGATAAAATTTTAGCCCACCAAAAATCAAATACCAATGTCTCATCCAACAGTGAATTTTAAGATCTTGCAGTTTGTTAAGCTTGAGTAACAGCTGCACCATTTGAAAAGTCTCATGCAAAACCAACATGAAGAAAATGAATAAAATACCACATTCACATAGTTATACACACACAAAAATTTACTAAACATTGTACAAAAATTAAACCAAACATCAAAGTATATTAGCAAACAGATTTTCCATATTTATTCCTACGTTGTAGCATACGTAATGCATATTTTGGCACATTATAGTTTGTAATCAATATAATAACTGCTTTGGCACCTTATTTATAGTTTATAACATAATACCTGTTTTGCACCTTATTTACAGTTTGCAACAAACAAAATACAGTGGTACCTTGACGTGTGAGTTTAATTCATTTCCGTAATAGAGCTCATATCTCAAAACAATTTTGCTCATTGAAATGCATTGAAATGTTGTTAATCTGTCCCAGCCTTTCCAAAAAGAGCACCCTTATTATTCATTATTATTTTTTTTTTTTTTTACGTGTTTTCAGTTAAGAAAAAGGTATTTATGAATAGTAATTATTGCACAGAAACAACATAAAAAAAAAATAGTATAAATAGATAAACTACTCTTATGAAGTATATTTATTTTGGAGGGTGCGTTCCACGAGACGTTACCTTACCACATCCCAACCCTCGCTTAAGACTGCCGATCAGCTGGAGTGTGCAAATATAGTCACCCACAGAAGACTGGGAGGTCGTCAGAGGATGGGCCACTATCTATCATAATGTCTTGTAACTTTTCTCCTGGTGTGATTCCTGTGAACCTATTAGTGGAGGGCTGTGGCTCATGTAACACTTCCACATTTGCACTCTCACTAGATTCCTTATTTTCACCTCTAATAAGCTCTTTGGTGCCATTATAAGTTTCTGAATGAAAGCCATGGACAGAATGCAGAGGAATGTTGATTTTCTCAAGACTGTGGCAGGACTAGGGATGCGCACAAGCCATCCAGTATACAGGAATACTCTGCATAACGAACAGGATATGGGATGTCAAAGCTGTTCATAGAGCGGAAATTCGTTAAGCGGACGTAATTTTCCCATAGGAAATAATGGAAATAGGGGGGATGCGTTCTGGGCTGGTCCCCAACGTACCATATGGGTTAAAAAAAAATTATATATTTTTCTATTAGCTTTTTATAAACCTTACCCCCAAGAAAGGATTGTTTTGTTTTCTAATGCATAAAGTGAAATCTTACATGGAATACCAAAAAATAAAGCAGAGATGATGAGATTGGCCACAGACGAAGCGGAGACTCATAGCGACTCAGTCGCTTCTTCTTTTTGTGACCCTTTTAGCCTGCATGTTGTCTTTCACCACAATATTAAATTTATGTTTCCACTCCTCTATTGCCTGCTATACTGGATATCATATCGTAGTATTCATATATGCTCATGCCATGAGGATAACCTCGACTCCATGGCACTGAGTGATAGTGAATTACTTATTTCATTAGTAATTCACTATCACTCAGTGCCATGGAGTTGAGGTTATCCTCATGGCATGAGTATATATGAATACTAAGATATGATATCCATTATAGCAGGCAATAGAGGAGTGAAAACATATATTTAATATCGTGGTGAAAGACAACATGCAGGCTAAAAGGTCACAAGAAGAAGAAGAAGCGGCCGAGTGGCTGTCTGTGGCCGATCTCATCTCTGCTTTATTTTTTGGTATTCCATGTAAGATTTCACTTTATACATTACAAAACATTCCTTTCTTGGGGGCAAGGTTTGTAAAAAGCTAACAAATGTTGTTTTGTGAACATAAGTGCATATATAAGACAGTAACACCACCTCAAGAGGTGGTGTTCCCAGCAACCTCAGAGCAACTTGATAGCAACCTTGTCATCGTCTCTCTAAGCGTTCATGGAAGCCATTTTGCGGCAGGAGGTTGCTCTGAAGTTAAAGAATCTTGGATCCAGCTCCAGGAGCACTAGAGACAGAGGCAGCGCCAGCCAATCACAGCGAAGTGTTCGGTCCCTCACCTGGCAAATTCAAATCCAGTTGTATGTTATGCGGACTTTTTGGTCTAACTTTATATAGTATGTTAAACCAGAAATTCGTTAGAGGAACGTTTGTTAAGCGGAGTATTATTGTACCGGAATAGTGGTATAGTGATCCTTCATTTATTGTGGTTAATGGATACTAGAACCCCCCGCAAAAGAAGAAAATCATGAAGTAGGATTTGTCCCTTCTAGGAATTTTCGTGTACAGGTAACTCAATTTATGCGTTTTTGTTATAACGTGACCAAAAAAATATTATAATTAATTTAATTTGCATGATCGGTTTGCTTATACGCAATTTGGCCCAACCGCATTTTCAAACTGAGCGCCAGACACAATTTCAAACTGCGCACCAAAGAGTTTCGCAGCTGGCCAATAAGTGAGAGCTCCACTCTTCTTGTGCCTCATTTGCAGTCTGCCAGCACTGAGTACAAATGGAATCTCTTCAATTTGCCTATAATTTACCAAGATGGCTCCAAAACGTCCTTCATCTTCTGCATGTGGGATTATTTTTGATAAGTGGATTTTTGATAAAGTGGAAAAGCTCAGAGGAAGATGATGACTGACTGTGGTGTAAGTGGTGAGGGCAGTGACGCTGTGAGTGTTGTGTTTACGTATTCTTTGTTTTGTTGTTTTCTTATTTTTTGCTTTCTCATTATTTCTTGCTTTTCATTTTACTTTAAATACACTTCTAGTACAGGCAACCCCATTTAACGAAGGTTCACACAACGAAATTTCACTACAACGAAGGTTTCGTTTTACTACCATCTGCTCATTTAACAAACACGAAACTCGCTTTGACGAAGTTTTATCCAAGTAATATTTTCCAAATTTGAAAGCCTGTATCATGCAAGCTGACAGTTTTTGGAATACGTCAGGAGCTGCTGGTACTAAGGCCTGCCTCAGGAGAAATCCTGAGACACCTGTAGAATAAAGATCAAGATCAAGCCTCTCGTGGACAACACAGGTGCTGCTGATACAAAGGCCTGACTCAGAAGAAATTCTGCGTCACCTGTAGCATCAAGATCAAGATCACGCGCACCACTCACTCCCCAGTCAAAACATAACAGCGTCACCAGCAGCTCATCTTCCCTAGTTCAACTTACCACCAAATCACCCTGCAATGTGGCCTAACGTTCCTAAGAAGACCAGGAAGTGTCTTACTCTCGAAGTGAAGCTGGGTATTATTCACAGACAAGAGAGGCCAGAAAACTAATAACATTGCTTGCCACCATCTTGACTCCATCTACTGTCTACTATTTTCAAGTCAGCAGACTCTATTAAGAAGGCTGGTGAGACCGCATCTTCCTTGAAAGCTAAAAGAACCACCTGAACTCGTGACTCTACAATAGATAAAATGGAAAGCCTTGTGGAAATGTGGTACATAAGTTTTGTATGCGGTACCATGATGCGCACTTTGTTTACATTCCACAGGTTGCCGGTTAGTGTATTTCCCGTTTCACTCTCCCTCCCTTCATAAAGTTAAGATCATCAACATTATAAAGTTACATACATACATACATTAGTGTACATTATAATGACTTAAATTAAACTACCTGAATGTTTAACTTCCTAATTTTTACTTTCATTAAACCTTTTACTGTACTATGATGCACTCTCGCTTTGCTTACTTTCAATGGAAGTTCAAATCAGGGGTTAAACGATTTCCTCTTCGTTAAGCGGGGATTGCCTGTATTTAGAATGGTAAATCATAAAAATATGTTAATTTTATCAAATAGAGTAGTTTGTACATATTTTTTGGGGACCACATCCCGCATCCCCCTATTATCTATTGTTTCTTATGAGAATTACATGTTTGTTTTACACGAATTTTGATATACGCGATGCCTCTTGGAACACATCTATCACATAAATCGAGAGTTACCTGTATGTGTATGTGGGTACTGGAATGTTTAGAATATGTAAACAGTTTTTATGCTTTACATATACAGTATGTATTTTACTTCAATCTATTTATAATTATAAAACCCTATGCAGTAATTATATAATTACTCTCTCTCTCTCTCTCTCTCTCTCTCTCTCTCTCTCTCTCTCTCTCTCTCTCTCTCTCTCTCTCTCTCTCTCTCTCTCTCTCTCTCTCTCTCCCCTCTTTCTCTCTCCCCACCCCCATGTTACACGATACGTAACACTCACCCTCTTCTGCCCTCTTTAATCATATCCAAATTCACTTTTTCACTGATGGTCATCGTCTTCCTCTTCCTCTTGGGCTCACTAGAGAAATCTATTGTAGGGGCACAGCGTTTAGGCAGCATTGTAAGGGCTTAACGAATCACTACTTAAACAAAAAAGTTATCGTGAACGCAACACTTAAGATATAGTATGCAAGACATTTAACAGCGTGGATGAAACTGGCGAGATGCAAGAAGGGAAGATGTTACGTGAGGCTGCAATGATGCGCAGCCAATCAGCTCACAGGATAAATCCACTCATGCTCTCATTGTTCGATCTTGCACTGGGAACCAATCACGTGCCTTGTATGAGTGCTCATGGGTATGTACAAAGCTTCTAAGTCAACTCATTTCTTAGTTTGGCATGCTGGAAAACCTTCTCTCTCACGCATCAACATGAAACAATGTGTTTTTCCACAATATGGCTGTATTTTTTCATTTTTATCACAAACCACAAAGTGGCAGGGGAATATTGTACAGTAAGTCCTCGTTATACAGTACATATGCGTTCCTGAAAACCTTACCGCATATCAAATTTACCGTATACCGAACCCATTATAACACATAATAATAGGGAACGCGTTCCAGCACATCGAAAGTCTTCCCTACAGAAATAAAAATACATGAAAATAATCATTGAATATATATATATATATATATATATATATATATATATATATATATATATATATATATATATATATATATAGTAAAAGCTCAATTACTCAGACCCCAAATACTCGGATTTTGTACATACCCGGACGAATTTGGCCAAAAAATATTTTATATCTAAAATTCATAAAATAAAGAGGGAATTTATACGTAAATGTTAAGTAGAACATCTTTTTTCACTTGAAACACATTAAAAAATCATAAAACAAACTCAAGGAAACGTAAAACAGCCAAAAAAATTTTTTGAAATACACTCGACCCTCAAAACAACGGACCTCCCATCTACGGATTTCGGAAACTACGGACAAATTCTGGAGTCTGGTTTAATTTACGGACGAATATTAAAATGCGCGCGATCGTCCGTTCCCGGCAAATTATTGTCCGGTAAACTTCGTTTTCTGTATTGTTTATTAATATTTTTTAAACTGACCATGCTCATGTCATCTATTTCATGTTATTTGTTGTACTTAATGCTTTGTAATACTGCTTGAATGATTTCTTAATGATTACACAGTATTTTACATACATTTTATACAGTTTTTTACGTACTTTTGCAAAGAACGGACTTTTGCAATCTATGGACAGGGTCGCGCACGCATTTTTCCGTTGTTTCGAGGGGCGAGTGTAATAGTTTTTTTATGGGGGGAACCATGAAAAAGACGCCACAACTCGCTCTCGAGTTCGGACTTTGGTTTGTTTACATCCAGTCATCCACTTGCTGCCATAACACTCACTGGCTCCTGTAATCTCTACTGGAATTCATCTCAGAAAGTGATGATAATAGGGAAAGCACCCAGTATAAGAAAGCAGGGTTAGAAAGAAAACGAGTGCAGTATGGGAGATCGGAAAAACTTCAGGAAGCTGTAATGAAGTGGCATCGGCAACAGGTGGGCGTTGGGGTTGCTGTTTTAGGAATTGAGATTAAGAATGCTGCAAAAAGGTTAAGTACACCCTCTACTGCAACTAATTGCAGTAGAGGGTGTAAAATGAATGACAGTGAAGTAAGGTACAAAAATAAAAAATAAAAAAAAAAAAAATGGTAAAAAGAGTAAAAATGGGTCATTATCGCTTATAGTCAGACAAATACCTTACCCGGACTGGTTTTCCCCTCATAAGGTCCGACTAATTGGGCTTTTACTGTATAGTATATATATATATATATATATATATATATATATATATATGTATATATATATAAATATATATATATACAGTGCTCGACAAGGAAGTACGAACGGTTAGCAAGAATGAGTGATGAGGAGAATGAATGAGTCATAAATCAATGAACAAAAGCTCACTCCTTACATCTAATGTGCGATGATCTCACGAAGATGGTTTAGAATGGAAGTGGCGTACTTGGCAAGCTGTGTAGGAGTTATACTTGCCCAGGATTGGCAAATGGCTGCCTCGAGCTTGGGCACAGAGCTGGTATCTTTACCCTGCAGATCTCGTTTAATGTGGTTCCATAGGTTTTCAATTGCATTAATAACAGGACTATTGCCTGACCAGTCTGCTATGTAAGGTATATGACAGTCTTTAAGCCACTGAGTAACACTACGAGCAGTGTGGGCTGGGCCGTGATCATGCTGAAAGATGTTAGCACCTGAACTATTAAAAGAATCCTCCAGGTGGTCATTTAAGAGTTCATAATAAACATATTGGTTCACTTTTACATTTTTCAGTAGTACAACAAGGCTCCCAAGTCCCCTTCCCCTAAAACTTCCCCATACCATGAGAGAATCAGGGTATTTCACTGTTTGCCGAACGTCAAGAGGGTTGCTACCCGCACGCTGATACATGTTTCCACCTCTATTGCCAGTCAAAGTAAAGGTGGACTCATCGGTCCAGAGAACATCTAGGCACTTGTCAGCATCCCACTGAAGATATTTCTTGCAAACCTTGACCCTATGGCACCTCTGGTTAAGAGTGAGAAGAGGCTTCTTCACTGGGTGGTGGCTTGTGTACCCAAGGTCGTGTATGCAGCAGCTAAGGGTTCATACACTAACCTCCTCAAAGAGTCCCGGGTTACTTTCTTTTATTTTTCTGGCAGTAACGCGTGGATTATGCTCCAACTGTCTCTTGATAACATTAGTAGCACGATAGGATGTCTTTTTGGGGTACTTTTTCCTTGGTTTGTAACCCGGTGTGTCACAGCCACCTTCCTTCTTAAAAATGGCAACCCACTTGCACACAAACATCTTGCCAACTCCAACCAGCTCTATTATTTCCTTTGTTTGGTGACCGGCTTTATGTAAAGCTATAATCTGGGCTATTGTCTCTTGTGATAAATACTTATTCTTGCCCATATTAAGGCTAGAAAGCACCTCTGTCTGCAAAAAAACACTGGCCGCCCTGGTGGCGTTGTCGGAAAATTTGTGAAAAAAAAAAATCCCCACAAAGGCTAAGAGGTAACTGAGGGATGATTGGTAGCACATATCATAAACATTACCCTTAGCTCCTCCCACTTGTCCGTTCGTACTTCCTTGTCCAAATCACTTACCCCTCTTCTAGGATCTTTCCATTTTGGACAAGAAAGTGCGAACGATGGCGGCCCCGTTCGTACTCCCTTGTCGAGGACTGTATATATATATATATATATATATATATATATATATATATATATATATATATATATATATATATATATATATACATACAGGCAACCCCCGTTTAACGAAGGGGTTACGTTCCTAAAAAACACTTCGTTAAGCGAAACTTCGTTAAGGGAACCGATTATAACAAGTTTAACCCCTGACTTGAACTTCCACTGAGAGTAAGCAAAGGGAAAGTGCATCATAGTACGGTGAAAGGTTTAATGAAAGTCAAAATTATGAAGTTTAACATTTAGGCAGTTAAATTTTGTTTAAGTTATATAATGTACACTAATGTATGTATGTACGTAGCTTTATAATGTTGATGATCTTAAATTTACGAAGGGAGGGAGAGTGAAAGAGGAAAGACACTAACCGGCAACCTTTGGAATGTAAACAAAGGACGCATCATTGTACCACATACAAAACTTATGTACCACATTTCCACAAGGCTTTCCATTTTATCCATTGTAGTCACGAATTCAGGTGGTTCTTTTAGCTTGCAAGGAAGATACAATCTCACCAGCCATCTTAACCCCTTTAATACGGTAACGCCTATGTAGGCGTCATGAAGCCCCAGTAGCATATATGGTGACGCCTACGTAGACGTCATATTTCTTTTCTGAGCTTTCTTCAGTTCAGTTGTCCCGTAAAGTATGTTGGATACCAACTACACACGCCGTATGCTGTCCTTGAAATCCTAGTGCTCCTCCCACCATCCTTGTCTCCACCAATCACTAAAGATAAGCTACATGCGTCCCGCCTTGTGTCTAAAATTACCCAATGGCATAGACTGTTCCCATTCTCTCTCTCTCTCTCTCTCTCTCTCTCTCTCTCTCTCTCTCTCTCTCTCTCTCTCTCTCTCTCTCTCTCTCTCTCTCTCTCTCTCTCTCTCTCTCTCTCTCTCTCTCTCTCTCTCTCTCTCTCTCTCCTCCCTCCCTCCTCCTCCTCCCTCCCCCCCTCCCTCCCTCTCGAAGATAAGTTACATGCGTCCTGCCTTGTAACACACACACACACACACACACACACACACACACACACACACACACACACACACACACACACACACACACTACATGGACAAAGAAATGATGAAGAAATTGATAAATACTATAATAAGACCCAGATTGGAATATGCAGGAGTAGTGTGGACCCCTCATAAAAAGAAACACATAAGGAAATTGGAGAGGCTACAAAAAAATGGCTACAAGAATGGTCCCAGAACTTGAAGGGATGACATATGAGGAGAAACTAAAGGCTATGGATCTACCAACCTTGGAACAAAGAAGGGAGAGAGGCGACCTGATACAAGTCTATAAATTGATCAACGGAATGGACCCAGTGGATAATGAGAAACTGATCCTGAGAGAAGAATATGACACCCGAAGCAGAAGATCGCATAGTAAAAAGCTGAGAAAGGGAAGATGTCTGAGAGATATTAAAAAATATAGTTTCCCGCAGAGATGTATTGAGATGTGGAACAGTTTAAATGAAGAAGTAGTGTCTGCAACGAGTGTGCACACTTTTAAAGTAAGATTGGATAAGTGTAGATATGGAGACGGGGCCCACGAGCATAAAGCCCAGGCCCTGTAAAACTACAACTAGGTAAATACAACACACACACACACACACACACACACACACACACACACACACACACACACACACACACACACACACACACACACACACACACACACACACACACAAACACAAAACAACAAATTTTCTAATATCTCTCTCTCTCTCTCTCTCTCTCTCTCTCTCTCTCTCTCTCTCTCTCTCTCTCTCTCTCTCTCTCTCTCTCTCTCTCTCTCTCTCTCTCTCTCTCTCTCTCCCTTTGTTTCCATCTCCCTCTCCTCCTTCGTTTCCCTCTCCTTCCTCCCTCCCCTCTTCCTCTCGAAGATAAGCTACATGTGTCCCGCTTGTGTCTAAAATATTAGCAAATGTCACACTCTCTCTCTCTCTCTCTCTCTCTCTCTCTCTCTCTCTCTCTCTCTCTCTCTCTCTCTCTCTCTCTCTCTCTCTCTCTCTCTCTCTCCAAGAGAGTAGTGTCCACTTTCCTCTTCGAAGGCGATATAGTGACTAAAACATAGCAGCATAATACACAAAGACGACAAGTATGACAAGCTTGCACGAGTTTCCAGGCTGGGCGGCACTACCACCGTATATCATACAGGCGGGCTTTTTTAACATCCGGCGCGAAGGGGTTAATAGTTTGCTGACTTGAAAATAGTAGAGACAGTAGATGGAGTCAAGATGGTGGCCAGCAATGCTATAGTTTTCTCGCCTCTCCAGTGTCTGTGAATAATATCCAGCTTCACTTGAGAGTAAGAGACTTCCTGGTCTATATATATATATATATATATATATATATATATATATATATATATATATATATATATATATATATATATATATATATATATATATATATATATATATATATATATATATATATATATATATATATATATATATATATATATATATATATATATATATATATATATATATATATGTAATATTCAGTATTTTAGTGGCTGGGGACACAAACAGCAAATGCCTTTCCAAAGCGTTTGCTCTCGTTTGGCAAACGCTTTTTAGCCAATCAACATTGAGCAACCCCATCAACCTCGTGAAATGAGATCAAGAAGGAGTTACACTTCGAATAAAACTGAATAATAAGACGTATGTTAGGCCATAGAAGTGGGTACTGTAGATGTAGATTAACGTTTACATATTGTGCGGCATACTGGAGAGAACCGATATAAAAAATATGGTGTGAAATAAATTAAGGAGTTGGTGGTAGCTGGTGACATGTCGCATCTATCCATCCCTGTTGTGGGTGTTGTCCGATTCCATACTTCCAGTCATGACATCGATACAATAAAAGAGTTACTTTTCTATTATTAGGTGAAAAAATTATAATGTTGAAAATCCTTATATCATAAAGTAATGAATGATGGTAAAATAGATTATCTGCCAAGTATTGATGTAATTCAGTTATATAGGCATCAGAAAACCGCAGCCATACATCTACAATGGAACACCTTCAAAACAATTCCGTGTAGATCAAACCACTTCCAGGGACTGAAGACCTGTTATTTTTTATGAGTATTGCGCTGCTCGGCCCTCGGTATATACAAATGATAAAAACACTGGTGAGCTATAATACTTCCCATCAAGGAATAAATGTCCAAACTCTTCCACCATGCTGCTGTGTTTATGTCTTGACCACAGTGTTGGCTCAGGCGACTGATGTGTACAATAACTTCTCCCAGAGATTGAAATCACAGTGACACAGTTGTCCGGCACCACCAACGGTGTCCTCAGCACTGTCCTGTTCAGTGTGAACTCAAACATGTTTGGCCTTGCGGTGACGCTACTGAAAGCGCTATATATATATATATATATATATATATATATATATATATATATATATATATATATATATACATATATACATATATATATACAGTGGTACCTTGAGATACGATTTTAATTCATGCTATAACCATGGTTGTATGTAAAAAAAATTGTATGTCAAATCAATATTTCCCATATAAATACATGTAATATGAATTAATGTGTTCTAGCACTATGAAACCAAAACAGTTAAATTACATATGATATTCACAATTTGAATATAAGTAAACGAGTAATAACACACATAATGATAGAAAAAACACATTGATATGATAAATGTTAATAAAATCAATAAAAAAGAAAGGAACTTTACTTACCACAGTGACAGTGAGCTGCAGCCTGCAGGAGGAGGAGGAGGAGGAGGATTTATACGTACGTAATGTAGGTAAACACAAAAACATTGCTAAACTTATTTCTAATGCTAAACTTATTCTTAATGTTTTTTGGGGGGCTGGCTTTTTTTTTTATTTTTATTTATTTATTTATTTTATTTATTTTTTTTTTTTCTTACATAATCATCACTTTCATGTCTGGCCTTTTTGGCCTCACTTTCATCAGTTTCAGCACTCTCATGTCTGGCCCTTTTGGCCTCACCTTAACTTTCACTAACTGAGGCCTTCACAAAGTAATGATCAAGAGAGGTTTGTTTCTGCCTCCTTTTTAGAATGTTATGAAAGAATGTGAGACACGTATCATTATATAAGACACTCGCTCTGCCTGTAGACAATTTATCAGGGTGTCTTTTTTCCACAAAATCTGACACTTCCTGCCACTCGCCTAGGATATCACGAATTTCACATGAAGTTAGTTCCTCCTCCTGCTCAACATCCTCCTCACTGCTGAGTTCTTGCATTACCTCCTCGTGGGAAATCTTGTGTAACTCCTTCAGCTCCTCCGTCGTGAGTTCTTCAGCGTGCTCCTCAACGAGTTCAGCAACATCTGCCTCGTCTACCTCTAAGCCCATAGAGCGACCAATAGATACAATCTCCTCCTCAACAGGATCGAATCCCTCAAAGTCTCGCTCTAAAACAACATCTGGCCATAATTTTCTCCAAGCTGAGTTCAATGTTCTTTTGGTAACACCTTGCCAGGCAATATCTATAAGCTTAACACAGATCACAATGTTGTAATGTTGCTTCCAAAACTCCCTCAATGTTAGGTTCGTATTTTCAGTAACTTCAAAGCAACGCTTGAAAAGATGCTTCGTGAAAAGTTTCTTAAAGTTGGATATCACCTGTTGATCCATGGGCTGGAGGATAGATGTTGTGTTGGCTGGCAGATAGACAACTTTAATGAATTTAAATTTATCTAAAAGGTCATCTGCAAGGCCAGGGGTGACCGAGGGCATTATCCAAGAGGAGGACACACTTAAGTGGCAGACCATTATCGGTCAAGTATTTCTTGACTGAAGGACCAAAAACTACGTTCATCCATTCAATAAAAAACTGACGTGTCACCCATGCTTTACTATTTGCACGCCACAGAACTTGTAATCTTTCTTTAATCACTTTATGAGCTTTGAATGCCTTTGGATTTTCTGAGTGATAAACTAGTAACGGTTTCAATTTGAAATCGCCGCTAGCGTTGGCACAAAGGGCAAGCGTTAGCCTATCTTTCATAGGCTTGTGACCGGGTAGACTTTTTTCTTCTGCCGTGATAAACTTACGCCTAGGCATTTTCATCCAAAACAATCCTGTTTCGTCACAACTGAATACTTGTTGCGGCAGGTATCCTTCTTCACAAACGAGTTTTTCAAATTCCTTAATGAAATTTTCAGCCCCCTTAACATCAGCACTCGATGCCTCTCCATGAGGAATGACAGAATGAATGCCACTTCGTTTCTTAAACTTGTCAAACCATCCACGACTGGCTTTGAACTCATCACTCCCTTGGCCACCCTGCGATGATTCTCCCTCTGTCTCGGCTGCTTCACGCTTAAGGTCTTGGAAAATGGTGCTAGCCTTCTCACAGATGATCGCTTCAGAAACAGAGTCACCAGCCAATTGCTTCTCCTTAATCCATATTAAAAGTAGCCGTTCCATCTCATCATGTTTATCAGTACATAGCTTGGAAATAATGGTGATGCCTTTGGAAGGTTGCAGCTTCTTGATCTCTTCCCTCTGCTTGATGATTGTGGATATTGTAGAAGGATTGCGGCCATACTCCTTTGCCAAGTCGATGATACGAATGCCACGCTCATACTTTGTGATAATTTCATGGTTTGCTTCCATCGTGATCATTTTCTTAGGTTTTTTTTCTTTTTACTAGCTTTGTCTTTAGCTTTGGGACCCATGGTTAATAACAAAATAAAGTATATATATCCAAAATAAGACGAAAAATGAGCACAAACACAACAAATAACACAACATGTTTGAACAATGAGGCGTCAACAAACAAACTGAGCAGGTGGCAGCCGACCGCAGATTTTGCTACCTAGCGTTCGCTTCTACAATAATTATTATCATTCATCGTATCTCAAATTTTTCGTTGTATGTTGGGGCATAAATTTTCGAATATTTCATGTCGTTTCTCAAAATAATCGTAAGTTAGGACGACCGTATCTTAAGGTATCACTGTATATATATACCGTATTTTACGGCTTACAAGACGTACTTGTTTTCCTAAAAAATTCTCTGAAAAATACTAGTGCGTCTTCCAAGATGAATGTTGTATTGTAAGGCAGCATCCAACCTCAAGTGAGCTTGGACACTTGACAGATAGCGACCTGGATTTGTATGTTGAGTCATTACATTATGATGTTAGCTTAAGTACCATTTAATTTAGCCTTTTATATTGTTTAAACTCAGTACTTAGGTGTTACAAGTACAGTAAAGTCCCGGGTTATGTCGGTCTCAAGTTACGTCAAACTTGTAGTTACGTCAGTCCACTATAAGGCAATTTAAGATTAAAAAAATCGAAAATTTATAAATCGTAAAGCGCGGGATTTATTGTTATTGTTGGTGGTTACCCGCCACACCACCCGCCTCACGCTTGAATACAATAACACCCTGCCTCAGTTCCACCACACCGTCGCCCCTGGCAAGAGTGTTATCTTACTTTTGCGTTTACTGACTCAAGTTCTTAGTATCTTGCTCAATGGCACCAAAGAGAAAACTTCTTAGTGACAGCAGTGATGCTAAGAAAAGGAAAACCATTACACTACAAGAAAAAGAGGACATAATTAAAAGACATGAGAAGGGAGGCAGCAGCTGTGTGTGAGGGAGGGAAGAAGAAAATGGGAAGCCCGTTATCATGACAACGGGGAGGTTGACGACCTTGAGGGCTTGCACACCCATCACAACAATAACAACTCCGGAGCCTTCGCCTGGGCCACACGACACTCGCAGCTGACTTGCACCGTCTGCGCCTGTCTTCTGATCCCTATTGCCCTTTCCTATTGCATTTCCTGCCTTGCTGCCCACACTTCTACTCCCACCGCACTGCACTACGCTCCCAGCTGTCCGCCCTGGGCGTCACAACATTCGACCTGCCCATCCTCCTGGTGGCCTCAGGCGTCCACCCTTCTCGGCAACATGCAGTCCTTCGCGTTCGTGGCCCCAATCAACAACAAAAACAAGCTTGTGTTTCATATTCCTACATAGTTGTAAATAATATAACAATATAACCTTTAACTTACCTGAATGACCATAAACAATGATTGGTTGAAAACTCGATAATATGCTTTGAAATGTACGGAAACTCGAGTTACGTACAAAATCGACTTACGTCATGTTTCAGGAATGTAACTCTGATGTAAACCGAGACCTTACTGTATTTACAATACCGTAATCCTTCCTGCAGCCTACACAGCGTGTGGAGAAAAATATCGTCTCATTGCAACATACACATACATGCACACGAACGCACACACATCATGCCAGGTGTCTTTATACCTTTATTGATAGAGCATCCAAGTGGCTTACTCATTCAAGCAAGAGTCAAAACTCCACTTGTGAATTGTATTCACATCGATAAAGCCTATGAAGCACAACTACAAAATAAAATAAATACAAACTGTAGCACTGACGTGTTCGGTTTCGGCGATCGGACAAGTGATTCCAAAATGTAAACAACAGGTCCAAAACATGCCATCGCCCACCACTAAAACAAGAGATGGACTGTTTCACTGTGTATATGTATTTGCGTAATGTGTTTTATTTACATAGTTTTAAATTTGTGGTGAGTGCTCCAGCAAATTTGTAATGAGTTGTGAAACAATAGTGTCATGCAGACTCCTTGCTTCTTATGTTTTTGTATTCAGTGGTCAGATATATGGTGAATGCATTCTTGTATGAGAATGACTTTTTTTTTTTCTTAGAAATTTCTTTCAAATATTAAGCTGCATCTTCCAAGATGCAGCGTCTGTCGTAAATACGGTATATATATATATATATATATATATATATATATATATATATATATATATATATATATATATATATATATATATATACAGTAAAGTCCCGAGTTACGTCGGTCTCGAGTTACGTCAAACTCGTAGTTACGTCAGTCCACTATAAGGCAATTTAAGATTTAATAAATTGAAATACAATAACACCCTGCCTCAGTTCCACCACACCGTCGCCCCTGGCAAGAGTGTTATCCTACTTCTGCGTTTACTGACTCAAGTTCTTAGTATCTTGCTCAATGGCACCAAAGAGAAAACTCCTTAGTGACAGCAGTGATGCTAAGAAAAGGAAAACCATTATGCTACAAGAAAAAGAGGACGTAATTAAAGACATGAGAAAGGAGGCAGCAGCTGTGTGTGAGGGAGTGAAGAAGAAAATGGGAAGCCCGTTACCATGACAACGGGGAGGTTGACGACCTTGAGGGTTCGCGCACCCATCACAACAATAACAACTCCGGAGCCTGGCCTGGGCCACACGACACTCGCAGCTCACTTGCACCGTCTGCGCCTGTCTGTTGATCCCTATTGCCCTTTCCTATTGCATTTCCTGCCCCGCTGCCCACGCTTCTACTCCCACCGCACTGCACTACGCTCTCAGCTGTCTGCCCTGGGCGTGACAACATTCGACCTGCCCACCCTCCTGGCGGCCTCAGGGCCACCCCTCTCGGCAACCTGCAGTCCTTCGCGTTCGTGGCCCTAATCAACAACAAAAACAAACTTGTGTTTCATATTCCTACATAGTTGTAAATAATGTAACAATATAACCTTTAACTTACCTGAATGACCATAAACAATGATTGGTTGAAAACTCGATAATATGCTTTGAAATGTACGGAAACTCAAGTTGCGTACAAAATCGACTTACGTCATGTTTTAGGAACGTAACTCTGACGTAAACCGAGACCTTACTGTGTATATATGTATAAATAGATAAAGTAAAGTACTGCACAAAAGAAATAAACAGAAAATGTTTTTTATTTACCATTCAATCACCATGTATTCAATCAGATGATGTCCTTGCGGAAGCTAAGGGACAATAGGGAATTCAGCCCTTACTTATCTTCCGCTGAGTGGGCTGACGAGGATAAGACGTCATCGTCTGCACTGTCGGAAGCAGATGTAGAAGGGCCAGCTGTAGCACGGTCAGCACGTTTCAATGGTTTGAAGAAAGAGAATATTGAGGAAGGGCCAGCTGTAGCAGGGTCGGCAGGTGTGACAAGGACAGCATGTCTGACTGGCTTGAAGAACGAGTAGATGGAGGACTTTAGTTTTTCTTGTTTTTTCATCATAGATTTCTTGATGAATCTTGACAGTTTTCTCTTCATCATGAGCCACTTTGCTACTTCTAACAGAATTTGGGTCATGTTCCTTCAGAGTTCAGAGTTTTCAGAGCTTTTTCAATACAACCGAGACATTCTCTGAATTTTGATGTCCAGGCCACGCACAGATTCTTCCTCGTCTTCCTCTTTTTTTGCCTCCTGTGATGCCTTGTCTAGCTCTATAAGTTTATCATTTGAAAGAGATTCAGAATGGCTTTCCAAAAGATCTTAAACATCATCATCATCAACTTCATCGAAGCCAGCCCTATGGCACAGATTTACTAGTTATGTCATTTCTGATCACACTGATGTCTTCTTCAGCGAAGCCTTGGAAATCATGCGCGCATTCTGGCCATACTTTATTCCATGCCAAGCTCTTGGTGGACGTTTTCACTTCATCCCAAGATGACTTGATGTTATCTAAAGCGTGCTTGGTGTTATACGACTTTCATCATTCACTGATAGTGGGCTTGCCAGGCCCATCTGTGTCCTTTATCAGTTGCTGCATGGTTCGCCGCTGGTAGTAGGCTTTAAATGTTTGCCATGACTACTATGAATATGTTTGTGCTTACAATAAACCCTTTAATATTCCATTTATCCATCTAATTGATAATGCATGTAAGTAATATGTAATGCAGTTAAAAAAAAAAGGGGGAAACGGAAGAGATAACAAGCTCTAAGGGTGGTCAAATTAAAGTCAGTACCGTGAGTGGCGGGGAGGTGTGGTGTGGATGACGTCATCACCCCTGCTCCCCTGCGCTGGGCCCTCTCGGATGACATGAGCGGATACCGTATCTGTGAATTTTTCTTACCCTATATCAAATCAAGGGTAGTAGTATCTAAATACCGTAACTGTGAATTTACCGGATCAAGAACTACTGTATAACGAGGACTTACTATATGTTTATACGAACAATACATGTACAGCACTTTACGTACATGGTAATGTACATTGTCATCGTTATTACACACCAACTTATCGAATTACTGTACGTACAGTACAGTAAGTTCTCGTTATACAGTATTTCTTTATCCGGTAAATTCAGTTACGGTATTTGGAAATTACTACCCTTGATTTGATATACAGTAAGAAAAATTCACAGATATGGTATCCACTCATGTCATCCAAGAGGCCCCAGTGCGGGGCACCAGGGGTGATGGCGTCATCCACGCCACACCTCCCGTCCACTCACAGTACTGACTTTAACTTGACTACCCTTGGAGCCTGTTATCTCTTCCCCTCCCCCCATCCTTTTTTTTTTTTTTTTTTTTTTTTTACATTACATATTACTTACATGCATTACTAATTAGATGAATAATTGGAATATTAAAGGGTCCATTGTAAGTACAAATATATTCATAATAATTATGGCAAACATTTAAAGCCTACTACACTTACAAATACATTCACAATAATTATGGCAAACATCTAAAGCTTACTACTAGCGGCGAACCATGCAGCAAGTGATAAGGTGCACAGATGGGCCTGGCAAGCCCACTATCAGGGAATGGTGGAAGTCGTATAACATCAAACATGCCTTAGATAACATCCTCATCTTGGGATGAAGTGAAGATGTCTATCATGAACTTGGCATGAAATAAAGTATGGTCAAAATGCGCGCATGACTTCCCAGGCTTCGCTAAAGACGACATCGGTCCGATCAGAAATGACATAGTAAATCTGTGCCGTAGGGCTGGCTTTTATGAAGATGATGATGATGATGTTCAAATTCGTTTGGAAAGCCATGCTGAACCTCTCTCAAATGATGAACTTATAGAGCTAGACAAGGCATCACAGGAGGCAGAAAAAGAGAGAAACGAGGAAGAAGAACTGTGCGTGGCCTGAACATCAAAACTCAGGGAATGTCTCAGTGGTATTGAAAAAGCTCTGGAAACCCTGAAGAAATATGACCCAAATTCTGCCAGGAGTAGCAAAGTGGCTCATGACATAGAGATATGTGTCAATATTTATCAAGAAATCTATGATGATAAAACAATAAAAACCAAACAGTCCTCCATCTGCGATGATGTCTTATCCTCGTCTGCCCATTCAGCAGAAGATGAATAAGGGCTAAAATCCCTACTGTCCCTTAGCTTCTGGAGGGACAGCATCTGACATACATGGCAAGTGAAAGTTAAATAAAAACATTTTCTGTTTATTTCTTTTGTGCAGTACTTTGCATTTTTTTTTTTTTTTTTTTTTTTTTTTATGTACATTTTGCGATCCTATTAGTCTGAAGAAACCATCTTTAAATTGGAATTTCACCAAATTGGAATACTACTTTAAATAGGGAAAAATACCAGTCAGTCTTTCGTCCTCCCAAAGTCCCCATTTCGAGTCCCCATTTACAGCCGCAACATCGCCACCGTCACAAAAATCAGCACCCCCCCGAACCACTAGTGGAGGCCATGGTGATAGTGAAACTCACTAAACAGCGAGGATAGGAGCACAAAAAATGAGTTCACACGCTGGATTAACACACACAATAGCTCAAGTGTTGAGCGGGAATGCCGGAGGCACTGTGGGCCTGACGTCACGGCCAAACAGACACGCGATTGGCTCAGAGCGAGCGGGAAGCGGGACAATTGGCTCAGAGCGAGTGGGAAGCGGGACAATTGGCTCAGAGCGAGCGGGAGGCGGGACAGTGTAGCACAGTACATTCGCTAAATATGAGAGAAAATCGCTAAACTTGAGGGCTTGGCCTTTTTCGAGACAGTCGCTAAATAAGGGTTTCGCTAAGCTGGACTTCGCTAATTTCGGGGGCTTACTGTATTTTAATTTCTGTATGGGTGACTTGACGTGCTGAAATGCATTCCCTACCATTACATGTTATAATGGGTTCGGTATACGGTAATTTCGATTTAAGATAAGGGTTTCAGGAACGTATATGTACTGTATAACGAGGACTTACTGTATTTGTAAGAGACGCCACAGATCCCGTGATATAGTGAAAAATCCGCAGAATGTATCTACAAGTGTGTATAAAACCCGCGAAACAGTGAGGCTGCGAAAGTCGAACTGTGAAAAAGCAAGGGAACACTATATTACCAGCAATACTGGTGTCAGAACGGGACAATGGCAGCGGTGGGAAGGGAGAAGCCAGAGCTTTGTTACAACCATGTATGTAGTTGTTCGATTACCAGATATTTTCACCATTAATAAACCTTTAGTGTTAATGTAAGTTTATAAATGAAAAACAACAGACAGAAAGCAGGAGAATCTTATTCTCACGACCACGGCATTACAACTGGCTGAGGGGGGGGAGGGAGAGGCTAGGAAGCCTTTGTTTTACAACCACGTGTGTGGATGTTCGACTGTCAAGTATTTATTTTGTGTATTAGATTGAACTTTTACATTTTATTGAAAAGTTTGACTATTAAGACATTTGAGTATTTAGTCTCCACTGTAGTAGTAAGATACTGAAAAGTATTAATTCATTAGAATAATTAAATCAAAACACATTTATTCACTTTAAAACAAACACAAGAAGAGGAAAGAGGGCACATACCCCAGTGAGGGGCTTATCAACATTGTCCACCAGGTGAGGGGGTGTGCCTGTTACCTGTGAACTTCCGTAAGTCATGAGTGACATCATAACCCCATTATTATCCACTGTGGAATGCTGTGAAATCTTCCAGTAGCTTATGGAACACAAGTTTTGAACAGAATGTAGCACTAGTGTAGATTGTGTACACTCATAAAGTCAAACCAATACCACTAAACACCCTTGCCATTTTCTTGGCTTTTTTTTTGTGTGTGAATTCAGCATTAACTGTTGAGCCAAAAAAATCCAGAGCTTTTGAGTTCAAACTTTCAGAATTTTATCATACGTGGCACGTGCGCTCACGGAAAATATTAGTTTTTGTCAGCTGTCTAAACACTGATCTTGGCGCTGGATGCAGTGGTGCAGCAAACATATCGTATGTGATGGTTCATAAGACACATGGGCTCATACGATGCATCTACTTTCGTCAGATGTTGAAATATAAAAAAAAGGTAAATGAGCAGATTTAAGCTCTGAAAGTGAAGTGAAGTATTTCACATATTATTTGAAGACTCACATGCATATAGATCATTATTAGATCCCAATATTCTGCATTTAAAAACTTTTGATTTTTGCTAGTAAGCTACACACCAGTCCTGCTGTGACTTGTGAGATGTAAACATTTACTTGGCATATGGCATTGGCAGTGACTGTAAGAGAGTCAGAGACTATAGGGCTAATAATAAAAAAAAAATTATCAGTATTTTTTTACATGTACGCAAGGTAAGAATGTTAAAAGATAGTGCAATTTCATTTATGAAAGTGTGTCTTACCTCAAGGAGTAATGGCATCATGCTAAAGAACAATGAAGCTTGCCTGAGTCAAGATCAAGATTACTTGACAATGACCACATTTGTTTTTGTTCATACAGTGTGTGGTGCATGGTTGCTTGGCAAATTCTTCCTGACTGATGTCATTTTATGTGAATTACTAGTAAGTATGTATCTATTATATATTAGTACCTTGAAGGAAAGAGTTGTTTTGTGGTGTAGTACCAGTCATCATTTTGTTTACATCTGCAAAGATGTCTGGGGTTTGATTTTAGAGTCTCTGTTGCCACCAACCAATGCCTTAATACTGAAGCTTGGCCACATAGGTTGCAGGGTCATTTCCTGAGACTTTATTTGAAGAAAAAGGTGTGTCTTATGAGCCATCAAATATGGTATCTGTTTCGTGTCTCCTGCTCCTCATATGAATCAGACAATGAAGGATAGCAACAGTATTTTAAATTTGAAATTAATCAATCAAAGGACAAAAAAGTGCCTACTGGTGCATTTCTGTTAGAATGTAAGAAAAAGATAAGAAATAATAAATACTGAAAGTGTCTGACTTATGCAATAGCCGGCTTATTTGAGTCCAATTTTTTGGTGTCATTGCTGTGTAAGATATTTTAGGTACAAATATGTAGGTAGTAATAAATTAAGTTAAAACAGCATTGTACAACACACACAGCAATGAAGGTACTGTAAACTTGATAATGGCAAAATCAATTAGATTAAACTATCGTAATTCCTTGTGTTAAAGAAACAATTTTTCTACTGAAAATAAGTTGCAAAAATTTATAAATCCAGATGTTCATAACTTGAATATTTGTAATATTTTGTAGGGTG
Source organism: Portunus trituberculatus (assembly GCF_017591435.1). NCBI lineage: Eukaryota > Metazoa > Arthropoda > Malacostraca > Decapoda > Portunidae > Portunus > Portunus trituberculatus. The sequence goes on from NC_059301.1 coordinate 31,655,127, forward strand.
AGGAGTTTCTGGCTTTCAGTTAATGACTTAATGAAAGAATGGTGCTCAAGAACCTCTTGGATGTATTGAAGTAGGCCATTATTTTCTTTTCTTTTCTTTTCTCCTACAGGATAATAACAACCACTGCCGAAATGAAGTCAATGTGGTTTTGGGGAAGCCAGTTCCCCGTTTAGAATGGTATAATGGAAACCTATCCAAGGAAGACGGCGAAGACTGCAATTTCTCCATTCGTGCCCAGGTGCTGATAAATGTTGATATTATATATCGTCCTCAAATTAATTGTTCCTAGATATGCATATTTCAAGCAATCCTTTTGGCCTTTCATCTTGATTGTTGTCTATTTACTCTTTTGTTTCCCATGTCCAGTATCCCTCTTCCATAAAAAAATTATAAAATGTTGAGAAAAATGGGATCCAGGTACTGATTTTATACATTCCATTGATGTAGTTCATCTTTTAAATTCTTTCACTTTGGTATACAACAGTTCAAACCAATAACAGCAATGTTTGGAATCTTGTTAATAAATATCTACTGGAAACAAAGGATAAAAATTATAGATTTTGCTATTTTTATTCATTACAGTCTTTGGAAGTGGTTGAGGAACAAGAAAAGTTGTCTCAGAGAGGTTAGGAAGTATGTTTCATATCACAGTGAAAGGGTTAAGTAGGTGATAGAGGACAGTAGTCATTTGTTGCTTACAAATGTTGATTCCTTTTTCTTGGCTATTCATCCTTTAGTGTAGTAATGTTTAAATACCACTGAATCAGCCTTTTTTGATAGTGGCAAAACATGAGATCCTAAGAATATATAAATGATTTTGAGAACTCTCTCTCTCTCTCTCTCTCTCTCTCTCTCTCTCTCTCTCTCTCTCTCTCTCTCTCTCTCTCTCTCTCTCTCTCTCTCTCTCTCTCTCTCTCTCATCTTTTTTTTTTTATGAAGTGGTACCATCCAAACATGTCCAAAGAAGAGGCTGAAGACTATTTGAACCGCATCCAGAAATGTGGTGCCTTCCTCGTTCGGCCCAGCAATGACTGTAGAAATATTACAATTTCCTTCAGGTGAGGTAGTCTGAGTTGTTTTATCATATTTTATTTCATTTATTCACTTACGTATTCCTTAATTTGTTATTTTTCTCTCCTGTCCCTTCTTGACCATTCTCTGCAATTCTTACAAACAAAACAATGGACTTTTCTTTGTTGTAATTGTAAAATTGTAAATTCATAGTTAACTGGGATTGGAATAGTGATCATGATAAAAGGATTGTGAAGGGCAGCTGAAATGAGATATTTTACCTTTACAGTTATGTTCACTTATTCTCAGCCTTTAAGCACTATGATGCATACTATATACATTGTGTATGCATACTTCAAAATTCAGTGGGACATGGTAATCTGGTACAGGTTGAACCTCCCAAATCTGGCAACCACCGGATCTTAGACTTGCTGGACCATGGAAAATTCCGAACTATAGGTGGTCCCCAAAACACCCTCTATATACTTACCCTGCATAATACAAGTGTAGCTGTAACATTGTTTTGATATATGATAGTTGTACATGAAAATGTACATGCAGAAGTACGTATATAGAAAAACACGTAAATTAAGTTCAGCATGGAAAATTTTTGTCTGCTCCATTATCATCTCGCCGGAGACAGGAACATTACCAGCGTGCCGAAGCTTAAACTGCTGTATGAGAGCACTGTCTAAATCACTGCTTTTACCCTCTTTAAGTGTTCTACGAACCTCCATGTTCTTGCTCTCACACTCACTGTAAAACTTGAGAAGTTGATTCTTTTGCTTTTTTATATCATAGACGGTTGATGAGCCAATGTTGTACTGTTGGCATAGGCTCTGCACTGAAATACCTTTATCTAGCTTCCTCAATAGGTCCACTTTCTGTTGCACTTATATTGTCATGTGTTTGTGCTTTTTTTTTTGGTTCACACACAACACTATCACTTCCTGGTCACTTGGAAGCCATGTTTAGGGGCAAATATTACAGAAAAAAATGTTTATACACCTGGGGGGATGGTGCTTGCAATGAGCGGCAACATGATACTGATCCAAATTTGACCCAGAATGCCCGGGCTCCAAAACACAGTACAGCGCCGCCGGTCTGGCAAATTACTCCGGCCATTTCAAAAATTCCAACAAACAAAAATTTTGCCGGATCACAGGTGTTGCCGGATGAAGGAATACCGGATTAAGGAGGTTCAACCTGTATATTTCATGCTGTTAGCAGTGTAGTTAGCTATTTCTTCTTTAGCAGTATGTATCATCAAAAATTTTCACTGTCTACAGGGCTGAAGATCGCACCAAACACTGCCGGGTAAGACAAGAGGACCAATTTTTACTCTTGGCACAGCTCAGTTTGAAAGCCGATTGACCTTGTTGGATATTACAAGCAATATCCTCTCTATCACAATGTAAGACTACGTTACCCAGTGACCAGGCGGGTGATTGAATCCCTCTCAGAGCAGGTATGTGCATGCCACATGCACCTACACACACACACACACACACACACACACACACACACACACACACACACACACACACACACACACACACACACACACACACACACCACATTTTCATAGTCTAAATCAAAAGTAATCAGATTATATAAACATGGAGGAGGTAGTAGACACCTACTGAAACGATAATTTACTCCCAGCGAGGTCTAATAGCACTAGTTCAGGGGGTGCTGTGAACCTTCCATTAAAACTAGTTGTGATCTCAAACGTTTGTTTCCCTTTGTGTCTCACTACTCAAAGAGGGCAGTCACAGCCTGCCCTCTAAAAAAAACTCTCCTTCACTTAAAACTACATGCAGTTACCACACACACACACACCCTTCACTTAAAATTAAAAATTAAAAATGGGAACTCCAAACCCAGCTTCGGAGTTCCCTTCTGGGGAGGGGACCAGAAATTCCCCAGGTCAGACTCCTCTCTTGACAACAACTCCAAATCTTTTGACACTTACCTCAAGTTTTTCTACATTAACTTCTGCAACATTCACAGTTTTAGATCTAATTTTCAATCTATAGAACACCACCTCTCCTCTACTAAACTTCATTTTCTTTTCCTCACTGAAACACAGCTGTCTAAGGCAACTGGCAGTAGCCCTTTCTCTGTTCCCTCCTACTTTTTCTATCCTCATTTTCGTTCCAAAGCTGGATGTTGCATCTATGTGCACAACGACTTAACTTGTTCTTGTGCCCACGCTCTCCAATCTTTCAAGTTTTCCACCATCTGGGTTCGACTCATTAGTCATTCTCTAACTAAATTCATCTGTGCTGTTTATTTCTCCCATAACTCCTCTGACTTTAGTAAATTCTTTGACTATTTAAATTAAAAGTGGTGCACATTCTGTCCCTCTACCCTTTCACAGAGATTTCCATTCTTGTAGGTTTCAATACTCACCACCAGCTTTGGCTTTCCTCTCCCTTCAACCTGGTGAACTAGCCTTCAACTTTGCTATCCTCCATGACCTAGAGCAACTGGTGTAAGACCTTACTCATATTTCTGACTGTCTTGGAGACACGCTCATTATTCTTGATCTCTTCCTCACCTCTAATCTCTGCTTATGCTGTCACCCTATCATCTCCGTTGGGCTCCTTTAATCACAATCTCATTTCTGTATCTTGTCCTATTTCTCTAATCCCTCCTCAGGATCCCCCAAAGCAGAGGTGCCTGTGGTATTTTTCCTTTGCCATTTGGGGGGACCTGAGGAGGTATTATTCTGATTTTCCCTGGAATTATTACTGTTTCTGTGTCAGAGTCCCATCTCTTTGTGGTGAGCACAACAGAGATGATAGTGTCTGGCATGGAGGCGTACATTCCTCATTCTTTTTTCCAACATAAACTTAGGTTTAACACAACATGTTCTCATACTATACATGATAGAGAGGTTGCCCACAAAAGATACTTGAGCCTTCCATCTCCAGAAATCTTTCCCTTCGTATTCAGAGCTTAAATCTGCTCTTTTATTATATTTTTATTTATTTATTTATTTATTTTATTTATTTATTTTTTTTTTTTTACCACAATATCTACCAAAACTGGGTGCATCTTATGAGCCCATGCATCTTTTGAGCCATCAAATACAATATATAGCAAGATTTCAAGACATTTATTCTCCAATTTTCAGTAAGTCATTTTGACCTCACTCAAGTGGGTTTATCTTTACTGTTTTGTCTTATGTATTTATTTGTCTTTTCTTTCACTTGATGCCATTGGTCTGTGCTCCTTATATAAGAAAAATTAAATAACAAAAGACAAAATATTGCACTTTATTTTGTATGTAGAGAACTTTTTTTTTTTTTTTTTTTTTTTTTTATAGATGTGGTCACTATTCATTGCTTTCTGCGGGACCACAGAGACAAGTCTTACATGAAGAGACTAAAGCATGCCAGAACAATTGAGTGTTTTTGTGACAGGTGCTGCTAAAAAAGATTGACATTTTCAACCAAGCTGAAAAACTGACAAATGCAAGTGTTGTTCCATCTTTAGCAGACGTAATTTTAAGAATTGTCAAGGAAAGTTAAGAACAGTCTTTCATTCTCTGTAATTCATTAACAGGAGCAGCTTGGTGTGGGACAGCCAGGAGGTTACATCTCTTGCCTCAGGAATGTAAGTACAATTACCATTATTGTATGTTTCCTGATGTCTGTAGTGATTATAGTATTTCTTATTTTGATTTTATATAAAGATCTTAACATGTTAGTCTGAGTAGTACACCTTTTTCTCTAATCTTTTAGGTTATTTTGAAACTCCCATGTGCCTGTAAACTTTTGAAACTAAGAAAAATCATGGAACTGGATGTTCTTTGTTTCACACTAATTTTTCCTCTTCCCATTTGCTAAATCTGTACAGAGCCATATCCCTTTTACAGATGTATGTATTGTGCCTCTCTAGCATACTCCAACACAGTTAAATCATGGGTTATCAGGATAAGTATGTTTATTATATAAGTGAGTTTTTCTCACCCACCCATGCTGCTAATTCAGAGGCTTGTTTGCCAATATATGAAGTACACTTAACATATATGAGGGATTCCACTCTTGCTGCCTTTTTAAAGAGGATGGAATCAACAGCATTTAATTCTACCATCTTTATTCCTCTCACTGACTGCCTTCAGCCTTTCTCTTCCCTGTGCAGAATTGCATCTATTGCTTATATCGAGCTGATTGCTTTTCTTGTCTTGCAAATTGTAAGGAAAGGAAAAAAAATCCATTCAAGCAGACGGGGAGCTGCCTAAGTGTTGTCTTTTTTCTAAGAGGAGAAAACTGGCGAAGGACAACAGAGCGATTAAACAAAAATGTCTACTGAGATACCAGTCCTCGAACAAGGTCAAGAGTTTGCCAAAAGAATGAGATTTATGTTTTGAAACTTCCCTCATGAATGAGTTCAGGTCATAGGTAGATGGAAATACAAAAAGCAGACAGAAGTGTAGGAATGAATAGAACAAGAAGTTAGGTTTAGAAGTTAATTGATGAATAATAGGAAGAGAGTGGGTGACAGGACAGAACATTGAGGAATACCACTGTTAATAGATTTAAAAGAACAGTTGCTCTCTACCACAACAGCAATAGAACAGTTAGAGAGGAAACTTAAGAAGGATAGAAACTGTAGAACTGTACTGTGGAGATCAAAGCTTTATGCCAGACACTATTAAAAGCTTTTGTTATGTATAATGCAATAGCAAAAGTTTTACCAAAATCTAGTCGTATTATGATGAAATGACAAGTTTTCTCATCTTGCAGATTCAGGTGATAGCAAAGTACAGGTACACTGCTCAGAATGCAGATGAGCTCACTTTCCCAAGACATGCCATTATCCAGAATGTGAACAAGGTGGAGACAGAGTGGTGGAAGGGGGACTATGGGGGATCACGGCAGCACTGGTTCCCAGCCAACTACGTGGAGGAGATCCAGCCAGACAGCATTGATGAAGAGGTTTATTTGCTTTTTTTTTTTTTTTTGCTTATGATGATTAGCCAATTAATTTGATTCCATCTTTATGTAATGAATAAGAGGCTCAGTTTGACTTATTTATTAATGAGTTTGCTTGTACTCTCATTCCTTAGTAATTTTCAAAAATTCATTCTTATCATCTTTTATGTTGTTTGTTTTATGTTGCTTAGCTCATTTATTTCTCATCTGTTTCTGTGTTGCATCTAGGCTATTTACTTTACTTATTTATTTAACTTTGCATGTTTCATGTTTCTTAGAATATTTTGTGCATTACAGCTATTCTTGCACTCTGTCTCTTGATGCTGCTTTGCTTAGTGATTCAGAAAAGTTAGAATCTACTTCCTTACAATTTTTATCAGCTTCTCTCACCATCTGTGTTGAATTTTAAAACACAATTTAATTGATCTCTTTGTTACATTGTTTACTACTACTGTATTATACTACAGTAAAGTCTGTTAATCTGAACACCAATCATTCAAATTTCCTAATAGTCAAATTTTTTGAGAGTAGGATGAAAAAAATACATTATGGAACAGTGTAACCATGCACACTTTGGGACTGAGGGACCTCCAAGCTCACAGGTTCGAATGCTGGCCACAGTCCTAGTGTAGGACAGGTTTCTTTGTTCGAGGAAGTGGTTCCCTAACTGGTGGGCTTTTAGATAGGATGTCTCCTTTAGCCCGGGAAATTCCCATGAAAAGTCCATATGGTAAAAAAAAAAAAAAAAAAGACCAGGCCTCTGCAAATTCAAACCAGGAACCCGATGTAGCCTAGTGGTGAAGTTGCAAGTAGACACTGCTGATGATTCTCCCCTTAGCCAATTAAGTCCATAACAATAGAAATTACAGTACAGTAATGAATTTCTTTTAATGAATGTGTTGTTTGAATGACATGGAAATATGTTACACCCAGGAATTGAGGTGAATGTGAAAAATTCCATTTTCATTGTGAGTTGTGGGATGCATTAGTGTTGGTGATTATCATTTGTGAGAAGAAAGCTTGTTAATTTGTCAGGAGCTATATTAGGTCTATTTGTGCTGCAAAAGGCTTGAATTCTCTTAACCTGCACACTGCCATCCACTTTAATCCTAATCCAACTCTTGTTGCCGGCCAATTTTGCATATTTTTTTATGCATTAAAAGAATCCTAAATTATATAGAAATAATGAAAGCATGTAAAAAGTTGTCTTAGAAAATAAAAAAAGAAAAAAAAATCACACAGGTAGGCTACTCGTATTTTAGTAGTGGTTGGTATATTTTTACCACACTACCGTTTCGCTGATGAATAGTAGGCTTCCTCATATGCATTTGCATATGTGGTTGCATATTTTCAGTCATGTACTGAATCATTATCAGACATATCTGATAGCATTTCATCATTATCAAAGGCAAGTAAATCCGAGAAAATCTGGTTGTCACTCAACCCAAGGCGGCACACCATGACTGCTTCCTACAGTGGTTGTACAAGCTCTGATGTGATCACTGCCGGGGCCACTCATGGAGCGTACCAACAAACTAACACATTCAGTGCCTAGGATGGAGCTTGGAGTACACGTAGTGTGTTTTTTGTATCGTTATTTAGACAAATAAACATGCTAGAATTTTTTTTAGGTTGCTGTTGCAAATTTAGTGGTGGCACTGACCACAGGTATGTGATTTTGTTAATTCTCAACCTCTTCTGGAATGCATGTTACTCAATTCAATGCTCCCTTACTCAAAAAACCTGATTTTCCACAGGTCCCCAAGATCATTAGTGATGAGAGATGGCATAAATTGAAAAGTTAGAACTTGCAAACAATCCAATAGCAAAGGAAATGTTGTACTATATCAATCAGTTCACTACATGTTTCACCAGAGAAACATAAGCAACATGAGAAAATTATTTGATGTGTGAAACCAAAAATTGTTAGAAGTTGTATGGAGGTCCTGTCATGGTGGTGTTTTCAGGGGTACCTCCTAATAATCTAATACACTCCTGGTCCCCTGCTTGTCAGATTAACGGACTTTTACCATACTACTAGAAAGTCTGTGTCACTTACAAAAGCTCTTATTGGATGCCACCACTATGTCCACAATCATTGCTTTATTACTAACTAGATTGTTAAGTATGATAGTGCTTATATAAAGTAATGCATTGTGCTATGTTTTGTATTGGTGATTGGACATGGTCACTACAGGGAGAGGACAGCAAGATGTTTGGTGACTTACAGAAAGGCAACCTGGACCTGCGAGGAGCTGAGGCAGCAGTGGAGCCCTATGAGGAGGACAACCCATGGGGCATCAGATATATCATAAGGCAAGTGCTTGAAGTTGTCATACTTGTTTAAAGGGAGACTTAATCATCATCTTCCCTGCTCTCTCTCTCTCTCTCTCTCTCTCTCTCTCTCTCTCTCTCTCTCTCTCTCTCTCTCTCTCTCTCTCTCTCTCTCTCTCTCTCTCTCTCTCTCTCTCTCTCTCTCTCTCTCTCTCTCTCTCTCTCTCTCTCTCTCTCTCTCTCTCTCTCCCAAGTACAATCTAAACAAGTTAAGTACGGTTCATTGTTATGTCTCCTTATGGTCATTTTGAAATGCAATTTCTGTGTTTGTGTCAGTCATTAGCAACTGATTAACTGCTTCTCAAGCTGCTCAGTCATCTTTATCTATCGTGTCTTGTCTTAATTTTTAAATTTCTCCATAGCTTTGTGTAACTGACATTATCTTCCACTTCTGATGTTTGACATACTTTTTTCTATTCCCTTTTTCATTAGCATGAACTACCACAAAAGTGTCTTCATTCATTGTATAGTTTTCATTGTCTTATATGACTATTTAATAGAAAGTAATACATGTGTATCAGCCTGCTGCTGTAATTCTCTCTCTCTCTCTCTCTCTCTCTCTCTCTCTCTCTCTCTCTCTCTCTCTCTCTCTCTCTCTCTCTCTCTCTCTCTCTCTCTCTCTCTCTCTCTCTCTCTCTCTCTCTCTCTCTCTCTCTCTCTCTCTCTCTCTCTCTTTTAGTGAAAATAATCATGCATGATAGGAGAATGTAAGGTATCTATCACTGCCCTTCTATTCCTAAATCCAAAATGCATGAAAAATGTGAATAGTTTTTGTTTTGCAGACTAATGTTAGCTAGTGTTTACCAAGAGCTGAAGATTGGCTGTGTTTCGGAGCAACAGGCCAAAGATTGGAAGGACAAGATAAACCGTGTTGCTGCAAAAGGAGATTTGGTAGGTTTCATCTTTTATGTCATGGTGTGTATAGTTTTATATATTGTCACTTGCCATAGCTTGCACATTGCCTACTTTATCAACTCCTCAAGATGTAACCTACCTGTGGCTTCAGACAGGCACTCTTTTACTCTGCAAAGACTAGGTAATCATTGGTGTATATTGAACATTTTTACAGGTAGCCTCCTTTTATATTTTCTTATCATAGGTATCTTCTGACTGCATGTGATAAACAAGTAAATGATCACATCAAGTATTCTTTCACGGTATTACACTGCATCTGCACATAAATGTTTCAGAGTTTGTTTTCATTTACCCTGATGCAGGAGTGGGCAAACTTTCCAATGCAAGATCAACATTGAAAAATCTACAACTTTATAGGGCTGCATGGTATATTAACCCAAAATATCTAAGATATAAAATGAAAAAGCTTTAAAGAAAATTAACATTCACTCATACAAACTCCTGTGGTAATAAAAACAATGCTCACGATTATTTGACATTGCTTGTTAACTTTCTCTTTCAAATTTACTTACATTTAGAGGGCTGCATGAATTCTTTTGGCAGGCCACATGCAGCCAGCAGACCATAGTTTACCCACACCTTCTTTAATGTGATACTTATTTCATGTTGATTGATCTGATCTTCATTATTCTTCATGGTATCATTTGTCCTATTCTTTTCATTGTCACTGAATGAGGAAAACTTTCTTATCTTTCATCACTTCTAACTATTGTATGATCTACCAACCAACCATCATCAACAACCTTACTTTTCCTTGATGACCTCATTTTTCCTATTAGCTTCACTGTCACCAAATCTCAAGAAAGTTTATACCACTCTTGATCATTTCTAACTGTCATATGATCCCCCAGGCAAGTGCCACCGTTCAGACTCGCCAACAGGAGACTGAGCAGCGCATCAGCCGGAAGCTGAGTAACCTGGTGGTGTATTTCCAATGTGTGAACTTCAAAGTGGAGCGGCCTTCCCCCTATGAAATATCCTCTTTTCCGGAAAGCAAGATGGAGCGCCACATACAGACCATCCCAAAGGCCCTTATTGATTTTCACAGGGTTAGTGATAGGAATTAATAGACAGTTATAATAAAAGGTACCTCAAGTGTTTTATAGAGCACTTGTAATTTACCAGAAGCCTTTGAGACTTAAAATGCTCTACATTAAATTAAAAGCATTTTTATCACTTTGTATTTATATGCCAGAAATAAGTAAAGTTTCTGAATGTGTCTTCACCAGCACCTTCAACATTACACCGCTGGTCAGAACGGAAGGCATGAAAGGTACCACAACTTCCACTCTGACCATATTTCATTCATCCTTTCTTAACTTGTAAACGTACGGCGGGATTCGCTGTATGTCTGACAACTCTGCAGCTCTAGTAGTCAAAGTAGATGATATGTTTCCTTAGTCAACGTTCACCTGTGGTTCGTGTGCTTGAATTTGAATTTTCTTTCATTCCCCCCTTCCCCGGCCCCTTTTTGTGTATGCGTGAGCTTACAATTCTGCCCTGTTACTACTTATTATGGGACCTAGAGAACTAATTAGTAAGGCCCAAATCTCAATTATTTGTGTCTTAGTGAGGGAGATTAAGTCAAAATAAGAAATTGCCTCGAGCACTGGCATAGCTCTCAGAACTGTCCAACGTTGGACCAAATTTATCGTGAGGGAGGAAGAAACGCTTTGCCATCACCTTACAAGCCTGAAGGTCATAAGCGCAGTGTGACCCAAAGAACTCTGAACATTATTCGAAGACAGCTTGAGGCCAACCTTTGCATACACAGCAAGGAACTTAAGGCCAGGAACCCTGCTTTGCTGGCTTGAGTGAGTGAAAGGACTGTATGGAGATATGTGAAACATGATTTGGGTTACCGCAGTTGCCGTGCAGTTTCAAAACCTTGCCTCACACATGGTCACCTAAATGCAAGCCTAAAGTAGGCTTGCATTTGTGTCTCAGCACAAAGATTGGGACTTAGGTAAGTGGTGGAGGGTACTTTGGTCAGATGAGGCAAGCTTTCAGGTTACAGACAACCAGAGAAACCGTGTGTACCGCAGACCCAGTAGTAACCGTTACAATCCATGCTACACAACACAGTAAAACATCCAGATTCTTTGATGGTGTGGGGTTGTTTTTCTTACTATGGTCTTGGAAAATTAATGTTTTTGCTTAAGAATGTTCATATGAACCAAAATAACTACTTTGAGCTAATTCTGGATGAGTTAGATGAGTGTATGGAGAAGTGCAATGCTGATACCTTCATGCAAAGTGGTACACCGTGCCATATGGCAAAGTTAATTGTTGACTGATTTGATTTCTGTAATGTCAGCCTTTTAAAACCTTGGCCTGCAAATTTGCCAGACCTTAACCTTATAGAAAATCTCTGGGCATTCATAAAACTGAAGCTAAAGGAGAGATACCCCTCCCTCCCACGCCTCCAAGCCACTATTCAGGACATATGGGACGATATTGACGCTCAGTATCTCCACTACCTTGGTGATTCACTTCCCAAGAGACTCAAAAAGTTCAAGAAGACACAAGGGCACCCTATCAATTACTAGTTTAGGTGAATACCCTCATTGAAACATATTTTCTGTATCATTAATCTCCTTCACAGGATGTCACAGGTACCACGCCTCCTGCTCTGACCAGCAGTGTAGCATCATCACATTTTAGTTTAGTTGTCAGTGGTGTTTGTATAGGGAAAGACTTATTGTGTATTGTTAAGTGATTGAAGTGCTTATTCATAGACTCTGATTTCACGTTAAGATATTCATTCTCTCAGATTGGGTTCAGTCGTGTGTATCCAAAGGCAACACGTGTGGATTCATCAAATTACAACCCAATGCCTATGTGGAACCATGGCTGTCAAATGGTGTCTCTTAACTACCAGACTGGAGGTGAGTTCCTGTTTCCTTCATATTCATCTCTTATGGCAAAAGTTTTAGGAGTACAGTAATACACCGCTTAACGAACAGGATAGGGGGTCAAAGCTATTCGTAGAGCGAAAATTCGTTAAGCGGACATAATTTTCCCATAGGAAATAATGGAAATAGGGGGGATGTGTTCTGGGCTGGTCCCCAATATACCACATGGGTTAAAAGAAGAAAATTATATATACATTTGGCATCATATTGGGCCACTGGTTTACCACTACTTTTATGATGTCATATGAGTCATTGGAAGTTAGAGGAGCTACATACAAATTCTCTCACATTCTCGCATTTATGTTCACAAAACAACATTTCTATTTTCTTTTTACAAACCTTGCCCCCAAGAAAGGATTGTTTTGTAATGCATAAAGTGAAATCTTACATGGAATACCAAAAAATAAAGCAGAGATGAGATGAGCCACAGACGAAGCAGTATTTCATTAATAATTCACTGTCACTCAGTGCCACGGAGTCGAGGTTATCCTCACGGCATAAGCGTTTATGAATACTAAGATATGATATCCATTATAGTAGGCAATAGAGGAGTGGAAACAAATATCATTGGGAAAGACAACATGCAGGCTAAAAGGGTCACAAGAAGAAGAAGCGGCCGAGTCGCCGCGAGTCTCCCACTTCGTCTGTGGCTCATCTCATCTCTGCTTTATTTTTTGGTATTCCATGTAAGATTTCACTTTATGCATTACAAAATCCTTTCTTGGAGCAAGGTTTGTAAAAAGCTAATAGAAATGTTGTTTTGTGAACATAAATGCATATATAAAACAGTAACACCACCCAGAGGTGGTGTTCCCAGCAACCTCAGAGCAACCTGAAAGCAACCTTGTCACCGTCCCTCCAAGCATTCATGGATGCCATTTCGCTGCAAGAGGTTGCTCTGACGTTGTTAAAGAATCTTGGATCCAGCTCCAGGAGTGCTAGAGACAGAGGCGGGGAGCCAGCCAATCACAAGGAAACTACCGCGTTCGGTCCCTCACCCGGCAAATTCAAACCCTGAAAATTCACTAAAACGGATGTGGTTGTATGTTATGCGGATTTTTGGTCTAACTTTATATAGTACATTAAACCGGAAATTCGTTAAACGAACGTTCGTTAAGCGGAGTATTACTGTATTATTTCATGTATTCATTGGGGAAGAGATGGTCTTTATTTTGCAGGAACTCGGCAAAATTAACTCTTCACTCCGGGCAATAGAAAACGGCTCCTGGCACCATATACAGGCTGGGAGGTGGAAGGGATAACTGACCCAGAGGCAGCTCTCTCTCTCTCTCTCTCTCTCTCTCTCTCTCTCTCTCTCTCTCTCTCTCTCTCTCTCTCTCTCTCTCTCTCTCTCTCTCTCTCTCTCTCTCTCTCTCTCTCTCTCTCTCTCTCTCTCTCTCTCCACAGAAATAACAGTAATTATAATAGTAAGTGACTTTTCATACTAGGTACATACATTATGAAATAAACTTGTGCAAATTTACAGTAAAATTATAGTTTGTCTATTCTTGACCATTTTCTGAAGGTAACAAATGACAAAAAACTTTAATTTTTATGGAAAACTAATGTACAGTAATACTCCGCTTAGTGAACATTTGTGTAACTAATTTCCGGTTTAATGTACTATATAAAGTTAGACCAAAAAGTCTGCATAACGTACAACCACATCTGTTTTAGCGAATTTTCTGGGTTTGAATTTGCCGGGTGAGGGACCAAACGCGGCACCTTCCCTGTGATTGGCTGGCTCCTTACCTCTGTCTCTAGCACTCCTGGTGCTGGTACTACTACCACTTGATATTGTGTGCAAATTGTTAATGAGAATTATTCCATTAGTTGTGAATAAATTGTGTCGTACTTGACAAATAGTGGTGTTCCATGTCAAAACGTTTATCTGACATTGGCTCAAAGCTGTAAACCCCTCATTCACTGTAACTTGGTTGGATTTATACTGGAAATGCGGTGTGCTATATGTTTGCGCTTTTAAGGGTGCAAATCCTTATTAGAAGTGGAATTGCGAATGTTTGAGCAAGTGTATTATTCCAATCTGCGGTTTGACTGGGGTAGATAAGTCAGTGTGGCTACGATAGTGTCAGCTGGAGCCGCAGTGTCCATTGTTCAGTGTCCCAGTGTGTGCTGTTGAGTGATTACTTACAGTATTGTTTACAGTAGATGTCATATATTAGAAGACTTAGACACTAGGTAGGGACTTATATGAATTCTCATTTTCCATTGTATTGTCATTTTCTTCACTAAAAACAAATTTCCACTGAGTAAAAGCCTTATAAAATCGATGTTTTGTAGTGGTCCTTCCTTAGCTCATTGTTTAGAAGGATGAATGGGGTTAATGTATATAAAAAAGCTTTTAAAATAACTCTAAAATAATATCGTTTAGTGTTCATAGATGGGAAATAAATCTTAAAATATATAATGTTGTTTAATCTCATTTGCTGGCAGATGAAATTAAATTTTCACAGTCGACTGTGTCCATCATTTGGGGGAAGTGGGACCAATATAGAATTTTATTTAACCCATATAGTATGTTGGGGATACTTGGATATTAATGGTACAGATATGTATATATAATTTTTTTTTACCCATGTGGTATGTTGGGGACCAGCCCAGAACGCATCCCCCTTATTTCCATTATTTCCTTTGGGAAAATTATATCCGCTTAACAAATTTTCGCTCTAGGAACAGCTTTGACACCCCTTATCCTGTTCGTTAAGCGGAGTATTGCTGTATTGATTCCATAAAAATTTTTTATCAAATAAGATTATTTACAGCAGGGTGAAATGGTACTTATCCTAGTATGAGCTAATCATATACCTTTGTAATAATGATGAAAGTCGGTAAGCCATCATATCATATACAACCTACATTCTGAAAGATCTCATATAGTATTTTATTATTATTATTATTATTTATTTATTTTATTTATTTATTTTTTTTTTTTTATATATATTTTTTTTTATTTATTTTTTTTATTTATTTATTATTTATCATTTTTTTTATTTATTTATTTATTTATTTATTTATGTATTTTTTTGTTATGTTATAGCCTATAGCACCTGTAGGCATACTTGAAGAGTGTGTATGAAGCGCTGTTCAGCTTCCACCCATTAGTGACACAGGCAATTTTATTTATATTGGCACCCATATTAGGGCCCATATCACCACCCAAGCACACCTTTGGTGTAACCACCTAGAACCTGTGTGTCATGGTGACATGTAGGTAATTTTAAACCACTTGACAAATGGCATGTATGGCAGTATGTGGTGGGATTTGAATCCCACGCTCACCACCTTATCCACTACGCCACCGCCTCTGGGAAAATGACATATCATCTCCGCATAACACAACCATGATGCAGTATGTGTGTCCTCGGATATGTCATGAGAACTCCTAGGACGCAAAATGTGTCCTCACGTTGAAGGGGGTTAAGGGAAGCTGCAAGGAGCTGTCAGGCTTATATGCGAGTCTTTAAATGAAACTTTTCACCACTTATCATCATCCAAAAATTTATCTAATCTATTAAAGTTCAATGGTGTCTTAGCACTAACAATCTGATTATTAAGTCTATTCCATTCACTGCCACTTTGTTTGAGAACTAGTTTCTTATTGATACTTTTTACTTGTTTATTTATGTTTTATATATATATATATATATATATATATATATATATATATATATATATATATATATATATATATATATATATATATATATATATATATATATATATATATATATATATATATATATATATATATATATATATATATATATATATATATATATATATATATATATATATATATATATATATATATATATATATATATATATATATATATATATATATATATATATATATATATATATATATATATATATATATATATATATATATATGTATACAGTAAAGAGGAAACTAATGATGAATGCAGCAGTGAGTACCATCTTTAATGGATAACCAAATGTTTTAACTAGAGATCAACCAGTATGGTATTTTCAGGGCCGATACCAGTACTGATTATTAGTAGTCAAGGAGGTCGATTTGGAGCTGATATTCATTTGCAGTATATATATATATATATATATATATATATATATATATATATATATATATATATATATATATATACACTCGATCCTCGAAACAACGGACCTCCCATCAACGCATTTCGGAAACTATGGACAAATTCTGGAGTCCGGTTTAATCTACGGATGAATATTAAAATGTGCGCGATTGTCCGTTCCTGGCAAATTATTGTCCGGTAAACTTCGTTTTCTGACCATGCTCATGTCATCTATTTCAGGTTATTTGTTGTACTTAATGCTTTGTAATACTGCTTGAATGATTTCTTAATGATTACACAGTATTTTACATACATTTTATACAGTTTTTTACGTACTTTTGCAAAGAACGGACTTTTGCAATCTACGGACAGGGTCGTGCACGCATTTGTCCGTTGTTTCGTGGGTCGAGTGTATATATATATATATATATATATATATATATATATATATATATATATATATATATATATATATATATATATATATATATATATATATATATATATATATATATATATATATATATATATATATATATATATATATATATATATATATATATATATATATATATATAATATACATACAGTAAGTCCTCGTTATACGGTAGTTCTATATACGGTAAATTCAGTCACGGTATTTGGAAATTACTACCCTCGATTCGATATACGGTAAGAAAAATTCACAGATACGGTATCCACTCATGTCATCCGAGAGGGCCCAGCGCAGGGGACCAGGGGTGATGACGTCATCCACGCCACACCTTCCCGCCACTGACAGTACTAACTTTAACTTAACCACCCTTGGAACCTATTATCTCTTCCTGTCCCCACCTTTTTTTTTTTTTTTTTTTTTTTACTGCATTACATATTACTTACATGCATTACTAATTAGATGAATAAATGGAATATTAAAGGGTCTAATATAAGCACAAATATATTCATAATAATCATGGCAAACACTAAAAGCCTACTACCAGCGGCGAACCATGCAGCAACTGATAAAGGGCACAGGTGGGTCTGGCAAGCCCACTATCAGAAAATGGTGGAAGTCGTATAACATCAAGCACGCCTTAGATAACATGAAGTTATCTCGGGACGAAGCAAAGACGTCTACCATGAACTTGGCGTGCCAGTGACAGTACTGACTTTAACTTGACCACCCTTGGAGCCTATTATCTCTCCCCTCCTCCCCCTTTTTTTTTTTTTTTTAACTGCATTACATATTACTTATATGCATTACTAATAAGATGAATAAATGGAATATTAAAGGGTCTATTGTAAGCACAAATATATTCATAATAATCATGGCAAACACTAAAAACCTACTACAAGCGGTGAACCATGCAGCAACTGATAAAGGGCACAGATGGGCCTGGCAAGCCCACTATCAGTGAATGGTGGAAGTCATATAACATCAAGCACGCCTTAGATGACATCAAGTCATCTTTGGATGAAGTGAAGACGTCTACCATGAACTTGGCATGGAATAAAGCATGGCCAGATTGCATGCATGACTTCCCTTCCCAGGCTTCGCTGAAGACGACATCGGTGTGATCAGAAATGACATAGTAAATCTGTGCCATAGGGTTGGCTTCGATGAAGTTGATGATGATGATATTCAAGATCTTTTGGAAAGCCATGCTGAATCGCTCTCAAATGATGAACTTACAGAGCTAGACAAGGTATCACAGGAGGCAGAAGAGGGAGACGAGGAAGAAGAACCTTTGCGGGGCCTGGACAACAAAACTCTTAGAGAATGTCTCAGTGGTATCGAATAAGCTCTGGAAACTGAAGGAACATGACCCAACTCCTGCCAGGAGTAGCAAGGTGGCTCACAACATAGAGAAAAGTGTCAAGATTTATCAAGAAATCTATGATGAAAAAACAAGAAAAACTAAACAGTCCTCCATCTAATTCTTCAAGCCAATCAGACATGCTGTCCTTATCACACATGTCGACCCTGCTACAGCTGGTCCTTCCTCAATATCCTCTTTCATCAAAACATTGAAACGTGCCAATCCTGCTACAGTTCTACATCTGCTTCCAACAGTGCAGACGATGACGTCTTGTCCTGGTCTGCCCACTCAGTGGAAGATGAGTAAGGGCTGAAATCCCTACTGTCCCTTAGCCTCAGGAAGGACATCATCTAATAGAATACATGGAGTTTGAAAGGCAAATAAAAACATTTTCTGTTTACTTCTTTTGCGCAGTACTTTACTTTTTTTCTATGATTATTTTAATGTATTTTCATTTTTATAGGAGTGACTTTTGATGTGCTGGAACACATTCCCTATTATTACATGTTATAATGGGTTCGGTATATTGTAAATTTGATATGTTATAAGGTTTTCAGGAACGTATATGTACCATATAATGAGGACTATATATATATATATATATATATATATATATATATATATATATATATATATATATATATATATATATATATATATATATATATATATATATATATATATATATATATATATATATATATATATATATATATATATATATATATATATATATATATATATATATATATATATATATATATATATATATATATATATATATATATATGTGTGTGTGTGTGTGTATATATATATATATATATATATATATATATATATATATATATATATATATATATATATATATATATATATATATATATATATATATATATACAGTAAGTCCTCGTTATACGGTAGTTCTTTATCCGGTAAATTCACAGTTACGGTATTTAGAAATTACTACCCTCAATTCGATATATAGGGAGTCCTCAGGTTACAACATAGATCCGTTCCTGACACGCGTTGTAACCCGAATTTCGGTGTAAGTCGGAACATCGGGGGGGAAAAAAATTCTTACCTTTATTCCTTTGGTTGGCTTGCACATTGGAAGGAGGCATTGCAAGGGAGGGAGAGACAGGCTTATTGTGTAGAGGAAGCTGCAGAAGGTGCTGGAGATACTGGGGCTGGTGAATCAAGAGAGGCAGAACCTTATGCTTGGGAGCCATAACCAAGAGAGAGAGAGAGAGAGACAGTGCAAACAACCAAAATGGCGTATGTTCAGAGACTTGAGACGCTGTCTTCCTCGCCCTACAACCACAACAAAGCATATTCCTCCGCCGCACGCCCGAAACTAGTTCGTGTTTGTTTACGTCGCTTACAACGCTAAACCACGTAAGACGGAATGACGCCTAATATTATTTTTTATGTTTTTATGGGCGCGTTCATAACCACGAAACGTCGTAAGTCGAGACCGTCGTAACCCGAGGACTCCCTGTACTGTAAGAAATTTTTCACAGATACGGTATCCGCTCATGTCATCCGAGAGGGCCTAGGGTGGGGGAGGAGGGGTGATGACGTCATCCACACCACACCTCCCCGCCACTCACAGTACTGACTTCAACTTGACCACCTTCGGAGCTTGTTCTCTTTTCCCCTCCCTCCCCCTTTTTTTTTTTAACTGCATTACATATTACTTAAATGCATTACTAATTACATAAATAAATTGAATATTAAAGGGTCTATTGTAAGCACAAATATATTCTTAATAATCATGGCAAACATTTAAAGCCTACTACCAGCGGCAAACCATGCAGCAACTAATAAAGGGCACAGATGGGCCTGGCAAGCCCACTATCAGAGAATGGTGGAAGTCGTATAACATCAAGCACGCCTTAGATAACATCGTCATCTTGGGATGAAATGAAGACGTCTACTATGAACTTGGTGTGGAATAAAGTATGGCCAGAATGTACGCACGACTTCCCAAGCTTCGCTGAAGATGATATAGTAACTCTTTGCCATAGGGCTGGCTTCGATGAAGTTGATGATAATGACGTTCAAGATCTTTTGGAAAGCCATGCTGAACCTCTCTCAAATGATGAATTTATAGAGATAGACAAGGCATCATAGGAGGCAGAAAAAGAGGCAGACGAGGAAGAAGAACCTGTGCATGGCGTGGACATCAAAACTCTTAGAGAACGTCTCGGTGGTATCGAAAAAGCTCTGGAAACCCTGAAGGAACGTGACCCAAATCCTGCCAGGAGTAACAAAGTGGCTCATGACATAGTGAAAAGCGTCAAGATTTATCAAGAAAGCTATGATGAAAAATTAAGAAAAACTAAAGTCCTTCATCTACTTGTTCTTCAAGCCAGTCAGACATACCGTCCCTGTCACACCTACCGACCCTGCTACAGCTGGTCCTTCCACATCCACTGCCGACAGTTCTACATCTGGCCCTTCCTCCATGTCCTCTTTGTTCAACCCAGTGAAACGTGCTGACCCTGCTACAGCTGGCCCTTCCACATATGCTTCTGACAGTGCAGACGATGTCTTATCCTCATCTGGCCACTCAGCAGAAGATGAGTAAGGGCTGAATTCCCTACTGTCCCTTAGCCTCGGGTGGACATCATCTGATAGAATACATGGCGAGTGAAATTTTGTTTATATCTTTTGCGCAGTACTTTACATGTTTCTTTATATGACTATTTTCATGTATTTTCATTTCTGTATGGGTGACTTTTGACATGCTGGAATGCATTCCCTATTATTACGTGTTGTAATGGGTTCGGGATACGGTAATTTTGATTTATGGCAAGGTTTCCAGGAACGCATATATACCGTATTATGAGGACTTATTATATATATATATATATATATATATATATATATATATATATATATATATATATATATATATATATATATACAGGCAACCCCCACTTAATGAAGGGGTTACGTTCCTAAAAAACACTTCGTTAAGTGAAACTTCGTTAAGCAAACTGATTATAGCAAGTTTAACCCCTGACTTGAACTTCCATTGAGAGTAAACAAAGTGAGAGTGCATCATAGTACAGTGAAAGGTTTAATGAAAGTAAAAATTATGAAGTTAAACATTTAGGCAGTTTAATTTAAGTCATTATAATGTACACTAATGTATGTATGTACATAACCTTATAATGTTGATGATCTTAAATTTATGAAGGGAGGGAGAGTGAAACGGGAAAGACACTAACCGGCAACCTGTGGAATGTAAACAGAGCGTATCATTGTATCACATACAAAATTTATGTACCACATTTCCACAAGGCTTTCCATTTTATCTATTGTAGAGTCACGAGTTCAGGTGGTTCTTTTAGCTTGCAAGGAAGATACGGTCTCATCAGCTTTCTTAATAGAGTCTGCTGACTTTAAAATAGTAGAGACAGTAAATGGAGGCAAGATGGTGGCAAGCATTGCTATAGTTTTCTTGCCTCTCTCATGTCTGTGAATAATATCCAGCTTCACTTCGAGAGTAAGAAACTTCCTGGTCTTTTTAGGAATGCTAGGCCACATTGCAGGGCATTTTGGTGGTAAGTTGAGCCTGTTCAAAACATTAATAGCGATGCTGTTAATGTTTTGAACAGGGGAGTAAGTGGTGCGCGTGTTGTCCATGAGAGGCTTGATCTTAATCTGGATCTTGATTCCACAGGTATCCCAGGATTTCTCCTGAGGCAGGCCTTAGTATTGGCAGCTCCTGGTGTATTGAAAAGGCTGTTGGCTTGCGTGATATGGCGGGGCTTTCAAACTTGGAAAAAATTACCTAGATAAAACTTCATTAATGCGAGTTTGGTGTTCGCTAAACGAGCAGATGGTTTTATAATGAAACCTTCGTTGTCATGAAATTTCATTGTGTGAACCTTCGTTAAGCGGGGTTGCCTATATATATATATATATATATATATATATATATATATATATATATATATATATATACATACATACACACACACTTAACCCTCGGCTATCGCACCCAATTGGGGTCAAAATAGCCGCGCCATAGCCGAAAACGCGATAGCCGAATTGATATTTGGTGAAGGCGGTTTTGGCCAATGAGCACTCAGGTATCCCACGACATCATGGCGGGGCGCGCGATAGCAGGCATCTGAGGTCGCGATAATGAAATTTTAGCAGCTTTTCATGGGTGCGTGATAGCAATAAAACGCGATAGCTGAAGTCGCGATAGCCGAGGGTTGACTGTATATATATATATATATATATATATATATATATATATATATATATATATATATATATATATATATATACTGTAAGGTCTTGGATTACGTCAGAGTTACATTCCTGAAACATGACGTAAGTCGATTTTGTACGTAACTCGAGTTTCCGTATAATTCAAAGCATATTATCGAGTTTTCAACCAATCATTGTTTATGGTCATTCAGGTAAGTTAAAGGTTATATTGTTATATTATTTACAACTATGTAGGGATATGAAACACAAGTTTGTTTTTGTTGTTGATTAGGGCCACGAACGCGAAGGACTGCAGGTTGCCGAGAGGGGTGGACGCCTGAGGCCGCCAGGAGGGTGGGCAGGTCGAATGTTGTAACGCCCAGGGCGGACAGCTGGGAGCGTAGTGCAGTGCGGTGGGAGTAGAAGCGTGGGCAGCGGGGCAGGAAATGCAATAGGAAAGGGCAATAGGGATCAGCAGACAGGCGCAGACGGTGCAAGTCAGCTGCAAGTGTCGTGTGGCCCAGGCGAAGGCTCCAGAGTTGTTATTGTTGTGATGGGTGTGCGAGCCCTCAAGGTCGTCAATCTCCCTGTTGTCATGGTAACGGGCTTCCCATTTTCTTCTTTCCTCCCTCACACACAGCCGCTGCCTCCCTTCTCATGTCTTTTAATTATGTCCTCTTTTTCTTGTAGCATAATGGTTTTCCTTTTCTTAGCATCACTGCTGTCACTAAGAAGTTTTCTCTTTGGTGCCATTGAGCAAGATACTAAGAACTTGAGTCAGTAAACGCAGAAGTAGGATAACACTCTTGCCAGGGGCAATGGTGTGGTGGAACTGAGGCAGGGTTTTATTGTATTCAAGCGTGAGGCAGTGAGGTGTGTCCTGGGACACACCTAAGGCTACTAACTTTTTCTTATGAATGAATTTGACAGATGGAGTAGCTATGGGTTCCCCTTTGGGACCAACATTAGCAAATACTTTTTTATGTTATCATGAAAAAAGCTGGTTATCTGATTGTCCATCTGAATTTAAGCCAATCAAATACAACCGCTATGTAGATTATTGCTTCCTAGCATTTAAATCTAAGGAACAAGCTCATAAATTCCTTGAGTATCTAAATAATAAACATAAAAACATATCATTCACTTCCGAGTTTGAGACTAATTATAACCTCCCATTCCTAGATATAATGGTCATGAAGAATAATGGATCTCTTTCCACAGACGTGTTCAGGAAGGAAACTTATACGGGTTTGGGCTTGAATTTTGGGTCATTTGTCCCTTCCCTTTTCAAGATAAATTCCATCAAAACGTTACTACATAGAGCATACAATATTTGTAGTACTTGGCCTTTGTTCCATAATGAACTTGAAAGATTAAGACATTATTTTCATATTAATGGTTACCCCAAAGACCTAATAGAGAAACAAATTAAGAAGTTTATCACAAATAAATTTGTCACTGACAATTTTGTGGAGGATAAAACCAAAGAAGTTAGATACATTACATTACCCTTCTCAGTACAATTTAGTTACCATTTACGCAATACAATGTCTCATTTACTCAAGAAACATGTTCCGAGTGTTGATTTTAGATTTATTTTTGTTAATAAAAATACCATAGGTTCTCTATTTAAATCTAAAGATGCTATGCTTACTACTTTGTGCTCAAAAATTGTATATTGTTTTAGATGTCCGGACTGTATGTCACGGTATATTGGTTCCACCTGTCGGAACCTTAAAATTCGAATTTCTGAGCACTTGGGAGTATCGTATAGAACAAATGCTCATATCACTGAGCCTAGTTTCTCAAATATAAGAGAACACGCATTACAATGTAATCATGCTTTTACTGATCAGGACTTCAAAATAAAGTATAGGGCATATTGCAACTCAGACCTTAGGATAGCGGAATCTTTATTTATTGTAAAAGAGAAGCCAGAGTTAAATGGTACAGAAATAGCCACCAAATTATTAATTTTCTCTTAATGGTTTCGAACTTGGTGAGATAGGGTCATTATAGCATAGTTAGGAGTCGGAGGTTCATGTACGTGTACTTTGTTTCAACCAATTAGCATTGAGTATTTTGTTCAGGCTAAAATATTTCTGTAATAGACTAACTGTTGTACATCATACCTTTAAATTTTTCTCTTTTTGTGCATTAGCTATGACAGATTAGAATTTTGTACTATATTTTGTATTGGATAGGAAATTCTTAGTGAACCAATTAGATTTTGCCATCTAGTGAGTAGGAGCCTATAAATACTGGTAAGCCCACTTACCTGTTGGAGGAACAAGTAGCAGGACCACTGCGTCTGGTCATTTTTTAACATTTTACGTGTGGTTTTACAGCCCCCTTTTGTACCTGAAGATGGGATATGTACTCTCAAACGTTGTGAAGTGGATATAATGAAGATAACCGTCCTTTTGTGGGTCTTCTTTCCTGTATCGTGTACGCTATAGACGCCTGTTTTTCAAGTCATATATATATATATATATATATATATATATATATATATATATATATATATATATATATATATATATATATATATATATATATATATATATATATATATATATATATATATATATATATATATATATATATATATATATATATATATATATATATATATACATGCTTAACGAAGTTCATTTCACAAATTTCCAGTTTAATGTACTATATAAAGTTTCACCAAAAAGTTCGCATAATGTACAACGACATCCGTTTTAGGGAATTTTCTGGGTTTGAATTTGCCGGGTGAGAGACCGAACGCGGTAGCTTCACTGTGATTGGCTGGCTCCAGCCTCTGTCTTTAGCTTTCTATTAGCTTTTTGCAAACCTTGCTCCCTAGAAAGAAATGTTTTGTAATGCATAAAGTGAAATCTTACATGGAATACCAAAAAACAAAGCAGAGATGAGATGAGCCACAGACGAAGCAGGAGACTTGCGGCCACTCGGCCGTTTCTCCTTCTTACGACCCTTTTGCTTGCCTGTTACTTTCATCAAGATGTTATGTTTTCCAAGATTCTTTAACAACATCAGAGCAGCCTCTTGCAGCGAAATGGCATCCATCAACGCTTGGAGGGAGGGTGACAAGGTTGCTATCAGGTTGCTCTGAGGTTGCTGGGACCACCACCTCTCCAGGTGGTGTTACTGTCTTGTATCTGCATTTATGTTCACAGAACAACATTTCTATTAGCTTTTTGCAAACCTTGCCCCCAAGAAAGGATTGTTTTCTAATGCATAAAGTGAAATCTTACATGAAATATCAAAAAATAAAGCAGAGATAAGATGAGCCACAGACGAAGCGGAAGACTCGTAGCCACTCAGCTTCTTCTTCTTTTTGTGACCGTTTTGCTTGCGTGTTACTTTCATCATGATGTTTATATTTTCACTCCTCTATTGCCTGCTATAATGGATATCATATCGTAGTGTTCATATACGCTCATGCCACGAGGATAACCTTGACTCCGTGGCACTGAGTGATAGTAAATTACTAATGAAATACCGCGGTATTTCATTAATAACTCACTATCACTCAGTGCCATGGAGTTGAGGTTATCCTCATGGCATAAGCGTATATTAATACTAAGGTATGATATCCATTATGGCAGGAAATAGAGGA
>NC_059301.1:31683485-31765985 GCF_017591435.1 Portunus trituberculatus
GCCTCTCGTGTCTCTGAATAATATCCAGCTTCACTTCGAGATTAAGACACTTCCTTGTTTTAGGAACGTTAGGCCACATTGCAGGGCGTTTTGGTGGTAAGTTGAACTAGGGAAGATGAGCTGCTGGTGATGCTGTTATGTCTTGACTGGGGAGTGAGTGGTGCGTGTGTTGTCCATGAGAGGCTTGATCTTGATCTTTATTCTACAGGTGTCTCAGGATTTCTCCTGAGGCAGGCTTTAGTACCAGCAACTCCTGGTGTATTCAAAAGCCTGTCAGCTTGCATGATACGGTGGGTCTTTCAAATTTAGAAAAAATTACCTAAATAAAACTTCGTTAAGGTGAGTTTGGTGTTCGTTAAACGAGCAGATGGTAGTAAAATGAAACCTTCATTGTAGCGAAATTTCGTTGCGTGAACCTTCGTTAAACAGGGGTTGCTTGTATATATATGTATATATATATATATATATATATATATATATATATATATATATATATATATATATATATATATATATATATACAGGCAACCCCCGTTTAACAATGGGGTTACGTTCCTAAAAACACTTCGTTAAGCGAAACTTCGTTAAGCGAACCGATTATAACAAGTTTAACCCCTGATTTGAACTTCCATTGAGAGTAAGCAAAGTGAGAGTGCATCATAGTACAGTGAAAGGTTTAATGGAATTAAAAATTATGAAGTTAAACATTTAGGTAGTTTAATTTAAGTCATTATAATGTTCACTAATGTATGTATGTATGTATGTAACTTTTTAATGTTGATGATCTTAACTTTATGAAGGGAGGAAGAGTGAAACGGGAAAGACACTAACCGGCAACCTGTGGAATGTAAACAAAGTGCGCATCATTGTACTGCATACAAAACTTATATACCACATTTCCACAAGGCTTTCCATTTTATCCATTGTAGAGTCATGAGTTCAGGTGGTTCTTTTAGCTTGCAAGAAAGATACAGTCTCACCAGCCTTCTAAATAGAGTCTGCTGACTTGAAAATAGAGACAGTATAATATGGAGTGAAGATGTTGGCCAGCACTGCTTTAGTTTTCTGGCCTCTCTCGTGTCTGTGAATAATATCTAGCTTCATTTGGAGAGTAAGAGACTTCCTGGTCTTTTTACGAACACTAGGCCAATTGCAGGGCATTTTGGTGGTAAGTTCAGCTAAGGAAGACAAGCTGCTGCTGACGCTGTTATGTTTTGACTGGGGAGTGAGTGTTGCGCGTGTTGTCCACGAGAGGCTTGATCTTGATCTTGATCTTTATTCTATAGGTGTCCCTTAGTACCAGCAGCTCCTGGTGTATTCAAAAGCCTGTCAGCTTGCGTGATATGGTGGGGCTTTCAAATTTGGAAAAATTTACCTGGATAAAATTTCGTTAAAGTGAGTTTGGTGTTCGTTAAACGAGCAGATGGTAGTAAAATGAAACCTTCGTTGTAGCGAAATTTCATTGTTTGAACCTTCGTTAAACGGGATTGCCTGTATATATATATATATATATATATATATATATATATATATATATATATATATATATATATATATATATATATATATATATATATATATATATATATATATATATATATATATATATATATATATATATATATATATATATATATATATATATATATATATATATATATATATATATATATATATATATATATATATATATATATATATATATAATTGCCCGCTTATCCAGATCGCCTCTATCCGGAATTCGTTACTATCCGGAGCTGCCCCCAAGCATATTCAAACCTACCGCGCGAGCGATCCCTCGATCCCACTAGGAAACAGCACTTAAGGCGGCGTCACAATAACTTTTTTTTCCATCATCTTCTACGATTTCCTTTTTTTTTTTTTTTTTTTTTTTTTTACTGTTCCGTCGATTCTTTCCGTCGTCTTGAGCCAGATGGAACACACTGTTTTCCTCTAGCATCAATTTTCAGCCAAATTAAGATCTATGGTTTCTAACCAAAACTTTTGTGATAAAATTTATTTCCTTGCTAATTGGAATGATGCTACAATCTCAACTTAACAGCATCTTCATAAGTAGATATAAATATATTTGTGTGTGTATATATATATATATATATATATATATATATATATATATATATATATATATATATATATATATATATATACACATACACAGTCATACCTTGCCGAACACGACAGTTACCTTCCTGAGCTCATCGTGTTCGGCGAAAAATAGGCTCTATGGGAAAATCGGGGTTACGTTCCCAGATCCTACCCGCAAAATTTTTTTTTACCAAAAAGGCTGAAAAAAAAACAATAAATGAAGTACCAAGCATACATTTTATTTAATTATAGTACTAGTACATTTAGTTTATTTGCTGATTGGAGAGGGCTTGAAATATGAAGTGATGGGCCTCTGACTGGTAGATGCTTCCATATGACGTAAGGTCTCTTTGTAGGGCAAAAGAAGCTCCTCAACACCCCTCTTGAACGTAATGCTTCTCTCCAGGATGGGATCTGTTTCAGTGAAAAGGGATGTTGCATCTTCCATGACTTTCAGCAAATTACAAAGAGTCTTGATGGCGAAGACAGGCTTGGTCTCTTCATCATCAGCACCTCCTCTTGCCTCTTCTTCCTCCAGCTGCAGCAACTCTTCAAAAAATTAAATGAAGAGAGCACAAGGGAGCCATGTCTGTACATAACAACAGCACAACAAGGAGAGAGCGAGTGGCAGGAGGCAGCGTGCTACTGCAAGCCCTGGGGCGAGTCCAAGATGCTTGGGAGGGTAGGTCAAGTGCATCCACCAGGACCAGCGTGAGATTCAAATGGAGACCAAATCGTGCAGTCGCGAGTCAAAGTCGTGCTCGGCGAAATATGGGATATTTTACCGATTCGTGTATATGCGAGTTTCATGTTCGGCGAGGTATGACTGTATATATACAGTCAACCCTCGGCTATCGCGACTTCGGCTATCGCGTTTAATTGCTATCACGCACCCATGAAAAGCTGCTAAAATTTCATTATCGCAACCTCAGATGCCTGCTATCGCGTGCCCCGCCATGACGTCATGGAATATCTAAGCACTCCTTAGCCAAAACTGCCTTCCCGCCAAGATCAATTCGGCTATCATGTTTTCGGCTATGGCGCGGCTATTTCGGCCCCAATTGGGCGCGATAGACGAGGGTTAAGTGTGTGTATATATATATATATATATATATATATATATATATATATATATATATATATATATATATATATATATTGTTCCAGCCTAGAAGCGAAAAGTGGTTCAGTTATTTGTTTACATTTCTCTGTGAGACGCTCCAAGGCAGAACTTCCAAGTATCAAATGGCCAAGATCAGCTGCTCTGTCATTTATGAGTTTATTTTTTGATGATTAAATAACCTTTCTGTCAGGGAGCCATTTTTAAGTGTCTTGTGTGATTCTGTCATAGCTTGACTCACGCCCTACACAGTACTTGACCAGGGGTCAAGTAGGGAGGTGTGTCATTTAGCTGTCTAATTTTTGCCTGACAGGTATAAGTTGATGAAAATTAGAATGAGAAACATCAAGAAGAGAAGACAAGTAGTAGAAACAAACAAACAAATGTATCATTGTGAGACAGCTGGTCTTTCAATTCTGGCCTAAGCTTCTCCCCTCCGTCATGCGTGTTATCACCTCCTCCAAGACCCATGCCTCACTGCCAGGTTTCTCCACCATCTCTCTATATCATAAGACTGTTATGATCTTTTCAAACACTTTTATTTTTTTTCTTACTGCCTTCATCATCTTTTTACATGACATAGCTCTCACAATAACACTATTACAAAAAATTATGTTGAGACAGAGGTAGAAAGCTGTACCAGACAAACAATAAATACTTCACTGTATCATTATCTCACTTCAACACACTAATAATGACTCAGATAGTGTCCAGTTCAGCAGTGAACAGCAGATTTCCATGACACTACTGATGGCACCTTCCCAACCCTCACATTTTCTAGAGAAGCAGGTATCTGATGTGTTATCATTCTATCATGCTCCAGGAAGTCTTTATTGCATATACAATCATTTAATGTGCTTTCATTCATTGTTTTCTTACCCATTTGGGTTATGTACATGTTTTTTTTCAATTTATAAGGGGTTGAGAGAGGAAATTCTGCGTATCCAGATATTACACATGTCCGCCAGGCCCTTGGCTGCTGTAATCCGGATACACGAGCGATTACTGTATATATGTGTATATATATATATATATATATATATATATATATATATATATATATATATATATATATATATATATATATATATATATAATGCAAGATAGTGATAGTGAATTACTAATGAAATACCGCAGTATTTCATTACTACAGTAAAAGTCCTTAAATCTGGAACCTTATAATCTGGAAATCCTTATAATCCGGAAAATTTGAAAGGCTGAAAAAAATAAGAAATAATAGTAATAAATATATAATAATAATAGCCGAAACCGAACATGTTGTCACCAACATTGAGTTTTAACACAAACTCGTAAGAGAATAATATTTGGAGGTATTATAAGTGGTGTTTTATGTTTCTGTAGGTGATGTATTTTACCTATTTGTGATTACAGGGCCTGAGTCGTAGCTCTCTATGTCCTGTCTCTTTGTCCACACTTGTCCAATTTTTCCTTCATTTGACTGACACTCGCCACACACACCACATCCACGCTCAGTTTGTTCCATGCATCAATGCTCCGATACGGGAAGCTATACTTCTTGATGTCGCTCGTGCAGGAGTCCTTCAATATTTTCTTTGGGTGTCCTCTTAGGTAATTACTTGATGCCATCGTGATCAGGTTCTCCCTATCCAATATGTCCACTCCATGTACTATTTTGAACATTGTTATCATATCCCCTCTGACTCTTCTTTCTTCCAACATGCTTAATTCCAGCCTATTTAACCTCTCCTCATATGGTACCTCCTTAAAGTCTGGTATCATTCTTGTTGCTAACCTCTGTACTCTTTCCAGTTTCTTGACATGTTTCTTCATGTATGGTGACCAAATTACTGTTGCATATTCCAACTGTGGCCTAATCAGGGTGGTCAATATTTTCTTTATCATGTTCCCGTCCAGGTAATTAAATGCCCATCCTATACTTTGGAGCATGCCGTACGTTTTTCCAAATATTCTATTAATGTGCTTTTCTGGAGACAGATTACTCTGTACAGTCACTCCCAAGTCTTTTTCTTCACTGACTTCAATTACAGTCTTCCCCCCCAGCTGGTAGTCTTTATATGGTCTATATTTACTTCTACCCATTCTCATTACACAGCTTTTGTTGGTATTGAATTCCATTTGCCACATCCTGCTCCATTCATATACAGGCAACCCCCGCTTAACGAAGGGGTTACGTTCCTAAAAAACACTTCGTTAAGCGAACTGATTATAACAAGTTTAACCCCTGACTTAACTTCCATTGAGAGTAAGCAAAGCGAGAGTGCATCATAGTACAGTGAAAGGTTTAATGAAAGTAAAAATTATGAAGTTTAACATTTAGGCAGTTAAATTTAATTTAAGTCATTATAATGTACACTAATGTATGTATGTACGTAACTTTATAATGTTGATCTTAAATTTATGAAGGGAGGGAGAGTGAAACGGGAAAGACACTAACCGGCAATCTGTGGAATGTAAACAAAGGACGCATCATTGTACCACACACAAAACTTATGTACCACATTTCCACAAGGCATTCCATTTTATCCATTGTAGAGTCACGAGTTCAGGTGGTTCTTTTAGCTTGCAAGGAAGATACGGTCTCACCAGCCTTCTTAATAAAGACACGGTCTCACCAGCCTTCTTAATAAAGATATTGTCTCACCAGCCTTCTTGATAAAGATACTGTCTCACCAGCCTTCTTAATAAAGATACTGTCTCACCAGCCTTCTTAATAGAGTCTGCTGACTTGAAAATAGTAGAGACAGTATATGGAGTCAAGATGGTAGCCAGCAATGCTAT
This sequence comes from Portunus trituberculatus, assembly GCF_017591435.1. Classification (NCBI taxonomy): domain Eukaryota; kingdom Metazoa; phylum Arthropoda; class Malacostraca; order Decapoda; family Portunidae; genus Portunus; species Portunus trituberculatus. The sequence goes on from NC_059301.1 coordinate 31,689,493, forward strand.
AGTTTTCTCGCCTCTCTCGTGTCTGTGAATAATATCCAGGTTCACTTCGAGAGTAAGAGACTTCCTGGTCTTCTTAGGAACGCTAGGCCACATTGTAGAGCATTTTGGTGGTAAGTTGAGCGAGTGAAGACGAGCTGCTGCTGACGCTGTCATGGGAGTGAGTGGTGCGTGTGTTGTCCACGAGAGGCTTGATCTTGATCTTGATCTTGATTCTACAGGTGTCCCAGGATTTCTCCTGAGGCAGGCCTTAGTATTTGTGGCTCCTGGTGTATTCAGAAGCTTGTCGGCTTGTGTGATACGGCGGGGCTTTCAAACTTGGAAAAAATTGCCTGGATAAAACTTCGTTAAAGTGAGTTTGGTGTTCGTTAAACGAGCAGATGGTAGTAAAATTAAACTTTCGTTGTGGCAAAATTTCGTTGTGTGAACCTTCGTTAAACGGGGGTTGCCTGTATTTTGTCCAAGTTTTTCTGCAGTATATTACAGTCATGCATATTCCTCACTCTCCTCATAATCTTTGCATCATCTGCAAACATATTCATGTAACTTCTCACTCCTCTGGCATATCATTTATATAGATCAGGAACATGATGGGACCAAGCACTGAACCTTGGGGAACTCCACTGGTTATCTTCCTCCACTCTGACTTCACTCCCTTCACTACCGTCCTCATTTCTCTACCTGTCAAATAATTTCTCATCCACTCTGTCAGATTTCCCCTTATTCCTCCGATACTACTTAACTTCCACATCAATCTGTTATGTGGTACTTTATCAAATGCTTTTTTTAAGTCTAGGTATACACAATCAACCCATTCATCCCTCTCTTGTAAAATATCGACCACTCTTGAGTAGAAACATAGCAAATTTGATACACATGATTTCCCTTTTCTAAAGCCAAACTGTTTCTCACTTAGTATTTCTTTGTTTTCCAGCAACTCACACCACTTGCTTTTGATCACTTCTTCACATATCTTACACATAATGCTGGTCAATGAAACAGGTCTATAATTCAATGGTTCCATGCGACATACACTTTTGTAGATTGATACTACATTTGCCCTTTTCCATTCTACTGGCACCTGACCCGTGTTGATAGATGTTCTTGTTAAATCTAAAATTGGATCTAGCAACTGCTCTTGACATTCTTTTAACATTCTTCTAGACACACCATCTGGTCCCATTGCCTTGTTAACATCTAATTGACTCAAAACTTTTGCAATATCACTCTTTGTTACTATAATTTCTTGCATCCATCTTGTCACAGGTAACATCCGTCAATTGAATTGTGTTTCTTCTGTATATACTTTGCAGAAATTCTCATTCAATTTTTCAACAATGACACTTGTATCTTCATATATATAATCTCCAACCTTTAATGTATCAACTGTTTCTTTTTTCTGTAATTTACCATTAATGAATTTATAAAACATTTTGGGATCACTTTCACAATTCTCCACTATTCTCTGTTCATATTTACTCCATTTGTGAATATCAAGTCCAGTCTCGACGGGGCATCACCCCTCCTTCCCCTTGTTGGATGCCTCACCCACTGTGTCATCAAATTTCCCACTGCATAATTTAATAGCTGCTCACCCCATTCTCCACCATTCCCCACTTCAAATTCTTCCCAATTGACATCTTTACAGTTGAAATCTCCAACTATAACCATTTTTGCTTTCTTTGCAGCTTCATTTTTCATTCTTTCCAATGTGCTTTCCACCATTTTTTTTTTTTTTTTTTTTTTTTTTTAAGTAGGGAAGAGGGCCAGCCAAGGGCAAAAAAAAGAAAGTTAGAAAAAAGCCCACTTGAGCGCTGGCTCTCCAAAAACTTCAAAAAGTGCCAAAACCATCAGCCAGAATTAGGGGAGCAAATGCCTCGATACCTCCCTCTTAAAAGAAGACAAGTTGTAGGAATTCGGAAATACAGATGCAGGGAGGGAGTTCCAGAGTTTACCATTGAAAGGGATGAATGATTGAGCGTACTGGTTAACTCTTGCATTAGAGAGTTGGACAGAATAGAGATGAGAGGAAGAAGACAGCCTTGTGCAGCGTGGCCACAGGAGGAGGGGAGGCATGCAGTTAGCAAGATCAGTAGAACAGTTACCATGAAAATAGCGATAAAATATAGAAAGGGATGCAACATTTCGGCGGTGAGAAAGAGACTGAAGACAGTTAGTCAGAGGAGGGGAGTTGATGAGACGAAGAGCTTTCGATTCCACCCTATCAAGCAAAGCTGTGTGACTGGAACCCCCCCAAACATGCGAAGAGTACTCCATACAGGGACGGATAAGGCCCTTATACAGAGTAAGCAGTTGGAGGGGCGAGAAAAACTGTCGGAGACGCCTCAGAACACCTAATTTCATAGAAGCTGTTTTAGCAAGAGATGAGATGTGAAGTTTCCAGTTAAGATTATAAGCAAAGGACAGACCGAGGATATTCATTGTGGAAGAGGGAGACAGTTGAGTGTCATTGAAAAAGAGGGGATAGTTGTCTGGAAGGTTGTGTCGAGTTGATAGATGGAGGAATTGAGTTTTTGAGGCATTGAAAACTACTAGATTTTCTCTGCCCCAATCAGAAATCTTAGAAAGATCGGAAGTCAGGCGTTCCGTGGCGTTCCCGCGTGATCTGTTGATTTCCTGAAGGGTTGGACGTCTCTGAAAGAACGTGGAAAGATGTAGGGTGGTATCATCAGCGTAGGAGTGGATAGGGCAAGAAGTTTGGTTAAGAAGGTCATTAATGAATAATAGAAAGAGAGTGGGTGACAGGACAGAACCCTGAGGAACACCACTATTAACCCCTTCCTTACCGCAGCCACTCCCCGATATAAACAAAGCGTTCCCCTCCTATATCGCAGCCCCCTGCCCGTGTGCGCACGTGCCTCACGGCCAGATCTACACATTATATTTCTTTCTAACTCAGTGTTATGTACTTTTTTCTAAACATATTTTTATCATTTTATTAATAAAAGAAAACGTAAACATAATCATAAATTGTACACTAATCATAAATTCAGCACCACACACTCTGCACCTTGTGAGGGTGGCCCTGAGAGTCATAACTAGGCTGCTCCCCCTCACTTGCCGAGAGGGTTTCAACACTGCTGTCACTATCACTCTCTCCTATTTCTTTTTCAGGATCATTGTCTGAATCATATTCATCTGGAGAGTCTTCCAGTATATCCTCACTATCTGTCTCATAATTATGATAATCCTCATCGCTGCTACACGAAGCAGACGCCATTATCTCTAACTAGAGGCAATAGATCAGTTTCACCATGGCCGATACTAGAGAACTGATGTTCTTGGGGGGACTGTGGGAATAATATATGTCAAAGAATAGTGATTGGCTTTATAGTTTATGCATGAAAAATTAACTCCGATATTGATTGGCGTTTTGTTACACTGGGGTGGCTAAAAATAACGCCTCCAGTGTTTGTTTGTTTATAGTGAACCACGTAGAGCATGAAAAAGGCAAAATCCGCTCTCAGGCCACGGTTATACACGGAAATGTATTGGTGTGGTACGCACGTACCACGGCGGCATCTTGCGGTACCACGAGGTCGCTTTTGCTGTGTACGCACGCACACAAAACAGTCTTGCGGTAAGGAAGGGGTTAATAGGTTTAGGAGAAGAACAGTAGCCGTCTACCACAGCAACAATAGAGCGGTCGGAAAGGAAACTTGAGATAAAGTTGCAGAGAGAAGGATAGAAGCCATAGGAGGGCAGTTTTGAAATCAAAGCTTTATGCCAGACTCTATCAAAAGCTTTTGATATGTCTAACGCAACAGCAAAAGTTTCACCGAAATCTCTAAAAGAGGATGACCAAGACTCAGTAAGGAAAGCCAGAAGATCACCAGTAGAGCGACCTTGACGGAAGCCATACTGGCGATCAGACAGAAGATTGTGAAGTGACAGATGTTTGAGAATCTTCCTATTCAGGATAGTCAAAAACTTTACACAAGCAAGAGATTAAAGCTATAGGACGGTAGTTTGAGGGGTTAGAATGGTCACCCTTTTTAGGAACAGGCTGAATGTAGGCGAACTTCCAGCAGGAAGGAAAGGTACAAGTCGATAGACAAAGTTGGAAGAGTTTGGCCAGGCAAGGTGCAAGCACAGAAGCACAGTTTTTGAGAACAATAGGAGGGACCCCATCATTTGACCATGCACTTGTTTTTGGTGGTACATACACAGTTACAATATTGATATCTTGCCTTCCATCAGTCACCACCATACCCACCACTTCCTCCTCGTCTCCTCCAAGGCACACATTTTGCACTATTAAGTTTTTTCTTGTTAACACAATTATTCCACCTCCACTTTTATTCACTCTATCTTTTCTCCACATTCTTTAATTTCCCCCTCCAAACCAATCTATTTGTATATTCGGTCTCAATTTAGTCTCTACTATACACATAATATCTGGTTTATCCCTTATCAGATGGTCCATACACTCTAATCTTTTTGATAGGAAGCCGTCTTTGTTAGTATATGATACTCTTATGTCTTTCTTCCTTATCTGCTCCTTTGTCTGGTCTTTTACTCCCTCTCTTTTGTCCACCACTTCCACACTTTGTCATTTCTTATTTTCCAAAAAAGCTTCTTCTTTTCTTCTTCTGTTCTTGCCTCATTAGACCTCTCTCTCACCTCTGTCACCATTTCTCTCATCTTAGCCCTTTCCTCCTGAGACATATTTCTTCTTACATAAATCATGTTTGTTTCTTAAGAATTTTTCAGCTTCCATGCATTTCTCAATACATGCTCAGCAGCTACTTGGGATTTTAATGTTATCTTCATGGCTCTAGACTTTCCTTCTTCATACTTTCCCAATCTCATATATTCCTCAACTTCTCTAAATGCATTTTCTTCCGAGATCTTATTCAGCATGGTCTTAATCTTCTCTTCCTCCTTAATTTTTCTCTCCTGCCATTTTCTTATATTATGTTCCTTTAATCCACTCACTACCACACACTTTTTCTTTTCTGCAATGTTTCTCACCATTGTCTCCTCTTGCTGTAAAACTTTAACAATCTCCCGTTGGGCCAACTCACTCTTTTCTTTTTCTTGTGGTTTAATTATTTCTCTAAAACTGTTATGCGCTTCTTTGTTTTTTCTCACCTCCTCCAGCCTAGTGTCTCTTTGTTTACTTTTCTCCTCTCCTTCATGTGTGTGTGTGTGTGTGTGTGTGTTGTGGAGTCTCATTATCTGCGAGGGTGGTCCAGCTGGTGTACGCTCGACACCGGTGACGTGATTGGCTGGTGTATGATGTTGGAGTCCTTCCATTTTTTTTGTTTCCCTTTATCAGACATCAGTAAATGTTTTATGTTATGAAATGTGTTTTGTATTATACTTAAAATTATTTTATAAAGGGTGACATAAGTATTGTGGACTGTACAAATATACATATCATTCAAACTTCTCACTATATGTGGATGGTGGAATAGCCTACCTAAAATAGTGAAATCACCTACACAAATACAAGTTGACAAGTAGAAAAAGAGCAATCATCACATATGGGCTGCCATAATGACTAGAAAGGCCCATGCCACTCCCTCCATAGTCTGGCAAATCTTCAAGTAAAAAAAAAAAAAGCCTACGTAAATCTTTAAACAAACCTTGACCCCAAGAAAGGATGGTTTTGTAATGCATAAAGTGAAATCTTACATGGAATAACATGTGGTGTGGTGAGGAAGTACACAGTGGACTGGTGGTAGTAGCAATCCCTGTAAGATGTTATGACAGTACTACAAAGAGATATAGCAAGTTGGGATAAGTTTAGTGGGGTTTACATAGTACCCTCAAGATTTTAATCTTACTTTCAGCCTTACTATCTTACAATCTGGAAAATCCTAGAATCTGGAATGCCTGAACCTCCATGACTTCCGGATTTCAGGACTTTTACTGTAATTCATTATCACTCAGTGCGACAGAGTCGAGGTTATCCTCATAGCATGAGTGTATATGAATGCTAAGATATGATATCCATCATAGCAGGCAATAGAGGAGTGGAAACATGAATATCGTAGTGAAAGCGACACGCAAGCTAAAAGGATCACAAGAAGAAGAAGCGGCCAAGTTGCCGCGAGTCTCTGCCACATCTGTGGTCAATCTCATCTCTGCTTTATTTTTTGTTATTCCATGTAAGATTTCACTTTATGCATTACAAAACCATCCTTCCTTGGGGTCAAGGTTTGTGAAAAGCTAATAGAAATGTTGTTTTGTGAACATAATGCATATATAAGACAGTAACACCACCTCTCGAGGTGGTGTTCCCAGCAACCTCGTTACCGTCTCTCCAAGTGTTCATGGAAGCCACTTCGTGGCAGGATGTTGCTCTGACGTTGTTAAAGAATCTTGGAACCAGCTCCCGCTCTTTTTATGCCTCATGTACAGTCTGCCAGCACTGAGTACAGACGGAATCTCTTCACTCTGCCTATAATTCACCAAGATGGCCCCAAAATGTCCTTCATCTTCTGCATGTGGGGTTATTTTTGATAAGTGGATTTTTGATAAAGTGGTAAAGCTCAGAGGAAGATGGTGACTGACTGGGGTGTGAGGGGTGAAGGTAGTGACGCAGTGAGTGTTTTGTTTATGTATTCTTTGTTTTGTTGTTTTCTCATTATTTTTTGCTTTCTCTTATTATTTCTTGCTTTTCCCTTTACTTTAAATATACTTCTGGTACAGGCAACCCTCGCTTAATGAATGTTCACAAAGTGAAATTTCGCTACAACGAAGGTTTCATTTTACTACCATCTGCTCGTTTAACGAACACTAAACTCACTTTAACAAAGTTTTATCCAGGTAATTTTTTCCAAGTTTGAAAGCCCCGCCGTATCATGCAAGCCGACAGGCTTTTCAATACACCAGCACCTCTCGTGGACAACTCGCGCACCACTCACTCCCCCTGCTCAAAACAATAACACCGTCAGCAGGAGCTCGTCTTCCCTCGCTCAACTTACCACCTAAACGCCCTGCAGTGTCGCCTAGCATTGTTAAGAAGACTAGGAAGTCTCTTACTCTCGAAGTGAAGCTGGATATTATTCACAGACACGAGAGGCAAGGAAACTAATAGTATTGCTTGCCACCATCTTGACTCCATCTACTGTCTCTACTATTTTCAAGTCAGCAGACTCTATTAAGAAGGCTGGTGAGACCGTATGTTCCTTGCAAGCTAAAATGAACCACCTGAACTCATGACTTTACAGTGGATAAAATGGAAAGCCTTGTGGAAATGTGGTACATAAGTTTTGTATGTGATACAATGATGTGCCCTTTGTTTACATTCCACAGGTTGCCGGTTAGTGTCTTTCCCATTTCACTCTCCCTCCCTTCATAAACTTAATATCATCAACATTATAAAGTTATGTACATACATACATTAGTATACATTATAATGACATAAATTAAACTGCCTAAATGTTTTTCATAATTTTTACTTTCATTAAACCTTTCACTGTACTATGATGCACTATCGCATTGCTTACTCTCAATGGAAGTTCAAGACGGGTTAAACTTGTTATAATCGGTTTGCTTAACGAAGTGTTTTTTAGGAACGTAACCCCTTCGTTAAGCGGGGTTTGCTTCTATGTATATGTATATACAGTAAAAGCTCAATTAGTTGGACCTTATGGGAGGAAAACCAGTCCGAGTAAGGTACTATTTGTCCGACTATGTGCAATAATGACCCTTTTTTTTTAAACATTACTTCACTGTCATTCATTTTACACCCTCTACTGCAATTAGTTGCAGTAGAGGGTATACTTAACCTTTTTGCAGCATTCTTAATCTCAATCCCTAGAACAGCAACCCCAACGCCCACCTGTTGCCGATGCCACTTCATTACAGCTTCCTCAAGTTTTCCCGATATCCCATACTGCACTCGTTTTCTTTATAACCCTGCTTTCTTATACTGGGTGCTTTCCCTATTATCATCACTTTCTGAGACAAATTATAGTAGAGATTGCAGGAGCCAGCGAGTGGATGACTGGATGTAAACAAACCAAAGTCCGAACTCGAGAGCAAGTTGTGGCATCTTTTTACGGTTCCCCCCATAAAAAAAATTATTTTTGCTGTTTTACGTTTCCTTTAGTTTGTTTTATGGTTTTTTAATGTGTTTTAAGTGAAAACAAGATGTTGTACTTAAGATTTATGTATAAATTCCTCCTATATTTTATGAATTTTAGATATAAAAAAATGTTTTTTGGCCAAATTTGTCCGAGTATGTACGAAATCCGAGTATTTGGGATCCGACTCAGTGAGATATTAACTGTGTATATATATATATATATATATATATATATATATATATATATATATATATATATATATATATATATATATATATATATACACACACACATACAGGCAACCCCCGCTTAACAAAGGAGTTACGTCCCTAAAAAACACTTTGTTAAGCGAAACTCCGTTAAACGAACCGATTATAACAAGTTTAATCCCTGACTTGAACTTCCATTGAGAGTAAGCAAAGCGAGAGTGCATCATAATACAGTGATAGTTTTAATGAAAGTAAAAATTATGAAGTTGATGATCTTAAATTTATGAAGGGAGGGAGAGTGAAACGGTAAAGACTCTAACCGTCAACCTGTGGAATGTAAACAAAGGGCACATCATTGTACTGCATACAAAACTTATGTACCACATTTCCTCAAGGCTTTCCATTTTATCAATTGTAGAGTCACGAGTTCAGGTGGTTCTTTTAGCTTGCAAGGAAAATACAGTTTCATCAGCCTTCTTAATAGAGTCTGCTGACTTGAAAATAGTAGAGACAGTAGATGAAGTCAAGATGGTGGCTAGCAATGCTATAGTTTTCTCTCCTCTCTCATGTCTGTGAATAATATCCAGTTTCACTTCGAGAGTAAGAGACTTACTGGTCTTCTTAGGAACGCTAGGCTACATTGCAGGGCGTTTCGCTGGTAAGTTGAACGAGTGAAGACGAGCTGCTGCTGCTGACGCTGTTATGGGAGTGAGTGACGCGTGTGTTGTCCATGAGAGGCTTGAACGTGATCTTGATCTTGATTCTACAGGGATCCCAGGATTTCTCCTGAGGCAGGCCTTAGTATTGGCGGCTCCTGGTGTATTAAAAAGCTTGTCGGCTTGCGTGTTACAGTGGGCTTTCAAACTAGGAAAAAATTACCTGGATAAAACTTTGTTAAAGCGAGTTTGGTGTTCGTTAAACGAGCAGATGGTAGTAAAATGAAACCTTCGTTGTAGCGAAATTTCATTGTGTGAACCTTCGTTAAACGGGTTGCCTGTATATATATATATATATATATATATATATATATATATATATATATATATATAGAGGCAACCCCCGCTTAACGAAGGGGTTACGTTCCTAAAATACACTTCTTTAAGCGAACCGATTATAACAAGTTTAACACCTGATTTGAACTTCCATTGAGAGTAAGCAAAGCGAGAGTACATCATACTACAGTAAAAAGTTTAATGAAAGTAAAATTATGAAGTTAAACATTTAGGTAGTTTAATTTAAGTCATTATAATGTACACTAATGTATGTATGTACGTAACTTTATAATGTTGATGATCTTAACTTTATGAAGGGAGGGAGAGTGAAACGGGAAATACACTAACCGGCAACCTGTGGAATGTAAACAAAGTGCGCATCATGGTACCGCATACAAAACCTATGTACCACATTTCCACAAGGCTTTCCATTTTATCCATTGTAGAGTCACGAGTTCAGGTGATTCTTTTAGCTTTCAAGGAAGATGCGGTCTCACTAGCCTTCTTAATAGAGTCTGCTGACTTGAAAATAGTAGACAGTAGATGGAGTCAAGATGGTGGCAAGCAATGTTATTAGTTTTCTGGCCTCTCTCTTGTCTGTGAATAATACCCAGCTTCACTTCGAGAGTAAGACACTTCCTAGTCTTCTTAGGAACGTTAGGCCACATTGCAGGGCATTTTGGTGTTAAGTTGAACTAGGGAAGATGAGCTGCTGGTGACGCTGTTATGTTTTGACTGGGAAGTGAGTGGTGCGCGTGATCTTGATCTTGATCGTGATTGTACAGGTGATGCAGAATTTCTTCTGAGTCAGGCCTTTGTATCGGCAGCGCCTGTGTTGTCCACAAGAGGCTTGATCTTGATCTTTATTCTACAGGTGTCTCAGGACTTCTCCTGAGGCAGGCCTTATTACCAGCAGCTCCTGGTGTATTCAAAAGCCTGTCAGCTTGCATGATACGGTGGGGCTTTCAAATTTGGAAAAAAATTACCTGGATAAAACTTCGTTAAAGCTAGTTTGGTGTTCGTTAAACGAGCAGATGGTAGTAAAACGAAACCTTCGTTGTAGCGAAATTTTGTTGTGTGAACCTTCGTTAAACGGGGGTTGCCTGTGTGTGTATATATATATATATATATATATATATATATATATATATATATATATATATATATATATATATATATATATATACAGTCGACCCTCAGCTGTCGTGATTTCAGCTATCGCATTTTATTGCTATCACGCACCCACGAAAAGCTGCTAAAATTTCATTATCGCGATCTCAGACGCCTGCTATCGCGCACCCAGCCATGACGTACCAGGAACAGATAACATGACAAGGTTACTATTAATTATGTCATCCCAAGTTGATATGGTGACGCTGAAGTCTGGACCATCTTTCTCTACCCCCAAGCACCTCCTCATGAGCACAGAACATAACACTATTCATCCACCTTCATTTCAGGAGCAAACATGATGGATAATTCAGTACAACTGTCAAATTGCAATTTAGCCTGTGGTTCTAAATTCTGTCTTTGCTTTTTATCACAAACTGAGAGAAGGAACAGACCACCAATGATGTGATTTCAAAATAATTTACTTATGGAGTCTTCAGCATCATCTTTTGAGTAGAGATGGTTCACCTGCTCTAAACATCATGCTCTAAATATGAATGTCAGGTGCCATGCAGATTGTGAAAAAAAGGTAATAATTATTGATGATGGTGCTGGTGGTGGTGGTGATGATGATGTTATAATAATAATAGCGATAATAATAATAATATTATTATTATTATTATTATTATTATTATTATTATTATTATTATTATTATTACTCTTATTATTATCATTATTACTGTTATAACCCTGACATGTTTTAATTTTTTACCAATGGATTATACAGTTATTAAAAAAAAGGTAAAAATGAGGGATATTAGGAGTAAAATTTGTGGTTGCGGCACCAATAACAAAATTCACCATTAGTTGTTCAATTCGGCTATCGCGTTTTCGGCTATGGCTTGGCTATTTCGGCCCCAATTGGGCGCGATAGCCGAGGTTTACATGTGTGTGTGTGTGTATATATATATATATATATATATATATATATATATATATATATATATATATATATATATATATATATGATTTAACTGGTGCTTGTTTCTTGCAGATAAACATATGCAAGTGAATGAAGGAATGTTCTTGCAGAATGGGAAGTGTGGCTATGTGCTGAAACCCAAATATCACATGGATCCCGAATATGATCCATCTCGGCCTAACCACTTTAGCGATTTCTCCGTTGTTCTAGAACTAAAAGTAAGTCTCCATAGATAAAACCATTTAGCAGTTTGAGTAGTAAAGCTCATACCTTAACTCACTTAGAATGTTTTACTCTTACATAGTGGATGGTAATTGAAAGTAAGATCCATAGCACTTTATTTTGAATTGTTATTGTAGTAGCATTTCATTTTTTATCTCTTCCAGCATATGCTGCTTTAGAAGGTAGATTTATCATGAGTAAAAATTTGTGAACATCTGAATACTTCCAATAGTTTTTCTAGTTTGAATAATATGTTTGTCTGTTACTTCTTTATAGCTCTCTACATTATAATAACGTGTAAGAAAAGGTGGTAATCTTATCATACCCCACCCTCACTTGTAGCCTCTGATTCCCTTGTATTGCTAGATCTTTGGTGCACGGCACCTCAGCAAATCTGGGCGAGGCTGCATTTCCCCATTGGTGGAGGTGGAGATTATTGGCTTTGAAGAAGACTCCAATGGGAAGTGCACCACCAAAACAGTCCGTAAGTTTTAGCCAGCATGAAACATTTTTGTGCTGAACCTTTGAATGATGAGACTGAAAGATGTAATCTTAGTTTATTTATCTGTTCCTAACAAACATATCACCCACAGAATGGGATAGTTAAGACAGGACACACACACACACACACACACACACACAATAAAAATAGACATAGATAAAAGGTATAATATATGGAGGAGAGACAGAGTGGGTAAAGGAGGAGGAGGAGTCATGATGATGTTAAGGAAGGAGATAGTGGTAAATCAAGTGGAGTTTGGGGAAGGAAAATCAGAAATACTGTATGTTAAGATGCATATTAACAAAAAGGAGTTAACAATCATTGGAACATATGTGCCACCAAAGACAAACTCATGGACTAACCAAGAATATAGAGACATGATAGATGACACAATAAGGAGTCTTACAAGAATCATTAAGGAAAGGAGAAAAGTGATATTGATAGGAGATTTCAACTGTAAGGAGGTAGACTGGGAAAATTATGAAAGTGGTATGGGGGAAGATGCCTGGGGAGATAGATTCCTGAACCTAATGATAGATAATTTGATGGTCCAAAGAGTAAAGGAAAACACAAGATTCAGAGGAAACGATGAGCCGGCAAGATTAGACCTAGTTTTTACAAGGGATATACCAATTAACGATGATATAAGATACAAGTGCCCATTGGGAAAGAGTGACCATGTAATATTAGAGATGGATATAGAAGAAGGAAAGGAAGATAGAGATGAATCATACAAAGGAGACCGATTAAATTACAGAAAGGCTGATATTGAGAATCTCAAGAACTATTTTAAAAACGTAAACTGGGAGGAGATGGAAAACTCATTAACGGTTCAAGAGAAATATAACTTATTTTTGGAAATATACAAAACTGGGGTCAGGGAATATGTTTGGAAATATAGACCTAAAGAAGAAGGAAAGAAAGATTGGTTTAATGCAAGATGTGCTAGGGCAAAGGAGAAACGAGATGGAGCATGGAAAAGATGGAGAAGAAACAGAAATCCAGAAAATAAGGAAAACTTCAAAGCAGCAAGAAATGAATATGCTAAGGTGAGAAAGGAAGAAGAAAAGAACTATGAAAAGGACATTGTCGAAAAATGTAAGGAACAACCAAAATTGTTCTACAGATTCATAAATGGAAAAATAAGACAAAAAGAAACAATAGAAAGGTTAAAAGGAGAAAACGGAATGGTGGAAGACCCAAAAAGTATGGCAGAACTGTTAAATAGTAAATTTCATGAGGTCTTTACTAAGGAATCCAAATTTGAAAGACCACAGGGTAATAGAGAGACTGTCTATATGAAAGAGATTAAAGTAACCAAGCTTGAAATAAAAAAGTTGATGACGGAATTGGATGAGGAAAAGGCAATGGGACCGGATGAAGTCTCAGGCAGAATACTGAAAGAATGTAGGGAAGAACTAGCAAGTCATCATAAAATGCTCAATAGAAAATGGAACAGTGCCAGTGGAGTGGAAAAGAGCTGAGGTGGTTCCCATATATAAGAGCGGAAGGAAGGAAGAACCTTTAAATTACAGACCGGTATCACTAACTAGTGTAATATGCAAGATGTGTGAAAAAGTAATAAAGAAGCAATGGATCGGGTTTCTTGAAGACAACAAAATATTATCAAATAGCCAATTTGGTTTTAGAAAAGGTCGGTCATGTGTGACAAATTTATTGAGTTTCTACTCTAGAATAGTTGATAAAGTACAAGAGAGAGAGGATGGGTTGACTGTATTTATTTAGATCTAAAAAAGGCTTTTGATAAAGTGCCACATGAAAGATTACTATGGAAGTTAGAGGAGAAGGGTGGCTTAAAAGGAAGCACATTGAGATGGATGAAGAATTACTTAATGGGAGAGAAATAAGGACGATAGTTAAAGATATGAAGTCCAAGTGGAGAACAGTAGACAGCGGAGTGCCACAGGGGTCAGTATTGGCACCAATACTTTTTCTCGTATATATAAATGACATGCCAGAGGGAGTGAACAGCTACATAAATCTGTTTGCGGACGATGCGAAACTGTGCAGAGTCATTAAACAAAAAGAGGATTGTGAAATACTACAGGAAGACTTAAACAAGATCTGGAAATGGAGCAAAAAATGGGAGATGGAATTCAATGTGGACAAAAGCCATGTCATGGAAATGGGAAAAAGTGAAAGACGACCAGTGGGAATCTATAAGATGGGAGATGGAGTAGAACTAGAAAAAGTAAAAAAGGAAAAGGACTTGGGAGTGACAATGGAAGAAAATAATCAACCGGTTAGCCATATTGATAGAATTTTCAGAGAGACGATAATTTGCTAAGGAATATTGGAGTAGCATTTCACTATATGGACAAGGAAATGATGAAGAAATTGATAAGTACTAAAATAAGACCTAGATTGGAATATGCAGGAGTTGTGTGGACTCCCCATAAAAAGAAACACATAAGAAAATTAGAGACTACAAAAAATGGCTACAAGAATGGTTCCAGAATTTAAAGGGATGGCATATGAGGAGAGACTAAAGGCAATGGATCTACCAACCTTGGAGCAGAGAGAGAGAGGGATCTGATACAAGTTTATAAATTGATTAACGGAATGGATGAAGTGGATAATGAGAAACTGATCCTGAGAGAAGAATATGACTTTAGAAGCACAAGATCGCATAGTAAGAAACTAAGGAAGGGACGATGTCTGAGAGATGTTAAAAAATTTAGTTTCCCGCAAAGATGTGTTGAGACTTGGAACAGAGAAGAGAGAGAGGGGATCTGATACAAGTTTATAAATTGATTAACGGAATGGATGAAGTGGATAATGAGAAACTGATCCTGAGAGAAGAATATGACTTTAGAAGCACAAGATCGCATAGTAAGAAACTAAGGAAGGGACGATGTCTGAGAGATGTTAAAAATTTAGTTTCCCAAAGATGTGTTGAGACTTGGAACAGTTTGAGTGAGGAAGTGGTATCAGCAAAGAGTGTACATAGTTTTAAAGAAAAATTGGATAAGTGTAGATATGGAGACGGGACCACACGAGCATAAAGCCCAGGCCCTGTAAAACTACAACTAGGTAAATACACACACACACACACACACACACACACACACACACACACACACACACACACACACACACACACACACCCGTCGCTGAGAGAGGACGGCTCATCTCCGGCTGCAGACAGGAAGAAGTGAAAATACCTATGGTGTTACAGGGCTTGGGTACCTCTAAATTAGTGTCCTGTTGATGTCCTACTGTCGCATAGTGTTGAAATTGAGGCATGTGGAGAGTGGTCCCTGAGATGAGAGTGTGGGCGGTGATTGTTTTGGCCGTAATCAGCTGACGTTAACAAACATGGCGGCTACCCCTAGACAACCGAAGGATTTTGAAGGTTTTGTAACTACTTCAAGAGGACTGGAGAAATTAGATATGGATGCAAGAATCCAGGCACTGGAAAGTAAGTTCCTAAACATTTTGTCCATAGAAGAAAAACTGGATAGAGTTATAGCCGAGAATGATTCGTTCAAAAAAGAGATCTATTTGTTAACGATAGCAAATAAAGAGCTATTGAAGGAAAAAGTAGAGATGGAGAAAGAAAACCAACAACTAAGGAAACAATGTGAAGAGATGAAGGCTAAACTCCTAGAAATGGAGATGAAAATATCCGAAGGGGACTTGAGGAAGGAGGAATGCCTTAATCTAATTGATGCTAGGATGAAAGAAGTGAACCATGAACATCAGGAGGTACAAAGGTCCTTTAGGAGATAGTGAAAAAGCAGGAAGAGGAAAATAAAAGTGATTACGCAGAGTGAAATGGTATAGGCACTTAAGGAAAATGAGTATGTGGTGAGAGATATTGCTGAAAAGAAAAATGTGTGATCATAACAGGATTGAGGGAGGAAACTAACAGAAACTGGCAGGATAGGAGGGATAAGGAAAATGACAGGATTAAGTCTTTACTGAATAAGATCTCTGTGGAGGAAGAGGACCTATATGCTGAGGTAGAAGAAAGTGTGAGATTGGGAGCTTGTGAGGAAGGCAAGAATAGACCATTAAAGTTGAAATTAAAGTCTCAGGTGGCAGCTGAGGCCTTGTTGAGGAGGGCTTTGAAACTTAAGGACTCTGAGGAAACCAAAACAATTTACATAAGAAGAAATATGTCACAGGATGAGCTAATGAAAATGAAAGAGCTTGTAACTGAAGTGAAAGAGAGGAATGAACAGAGGAGGAAAAGACCAAGTTTTTTTGGAGGATGAGAAACGGGAGGCTAAAGAAGTGGTGGATAAAACAGACGGAATAGAGCATTACATGGAAGAATGAGACTAGGAATGGAATAAAAGTGTCTTACACGAACATAGATGGATTTCTGTCTAAGAGGCTAGAATGTATGGATTACTTAAGAAATAATGAACCGGATATAATGTGTGTGGTGGAAACAAAGCTAAGGCCGAAATAAAGCTAGACTGGTTTGTTGTAAAACACTACAAAGTATGGAGAAATGATAGAAAAAATAAAGGAGGTCGTGGTATAATGGTTCTTACTAAGGAAGATCTGATAGTGAAGGAGGTGAACTATAGTAAGAGAAATGAGGAAGTGATAAATATGCTTATAACAGATGGCAAGAGGGACATTAATATTATAACAGTATACATACCACCCAGAACCAGTGCTTGGGAATATGAACAGTACCAAATGGTGATGAGAAATACTCTAGACAGAATGAAGCAAGAACTCATCAGAAAGGATAGAGTGATGATAGTTGGAGACTTTAATTGTAAAGAAATAGTGTGGGAAGACTACGAAGTGGTGAACGGTGGTGAGTGGGCAGAGAATTGTTAAAGGTAGCAACAAATAACTTGATGACACAGTGGGTGAGATCACCAACAAGGTGCAGGGGACAAGATGTTGCAGCAAGGTTGGATTTGGTATTTACCAGGGCATCTCTAAAAGAGGAAATTGAACATAAATGTCCCTTGGGAGAAGTGATCATGATGTCCTAAGCTTTGAGCTGGATACAGAATTAAGCACGAATAAGATTGTGGAACAGGAGGAAAAATTAAATTATATTAGGGCAAATTATAACCATATAAGGGAGTTCTTTAATGAAATTGACTGGTCCGTGGTATACCAGGAAAGGGATATGCAATTGAAATACGATAAATTTATGGATTTGTATAACTCTGCTGTGAAAAAGTTTGTGCCATATTACAGAAAGAGGACTTTAAATAATAAACAGTGGTTTAATAGAAATTGTGAAGAAGCAAAAAAGAACAAAGAAAAGGCATGGAAGAAACTTAAGAAAAACAGTGATGTATTATCAAGAGAAGTTTACAAAACAGCAAGGAATAGATATGTTGAAGTAAGGAGAACAGCACAGAAGGAATATGAACAGAGGGTGGTGGAAAACTGTGATAGTGACCCAAAAATGTTTTACAAATTCATAAATGGAAAACTAAATATAAGGAGGCAATAGAAAAGGTAAAAATGGGAAGAAGTATATGAGGATGCTGGAGATATAGCTGAAATTTTGAACGACAACTTTTGCAAAGTGTTTACAAAGGAGGAGCATTTTATGGGAGGAAGGCCTACAGAAATAAAGCAAATGCAGGACATCATGGTTACTAAGGAAGATTTAAGGAAAATTATAAGCAATCTGGATATTAATAAATCAATGGGGCCTGATGGCATATCTGGGAGGTTGCTAAATGAATGTAAGGATCAATTGTTGAACCCCGTATTTGATATTGTGGAAACCTCCATACAAACAGGATTAGTCCTGAAAGAATGGAAAAGAGCTGACACTATGCCTATATATAAGAATGGTAGTAGGATGGAACCGCTAAATTATAGACCAGTATCGTTAACTAGTATATTGTGCAAGGTATGTGAAGAAGTAATTAAAGCTAAGTGGAGTGAGTATCTAGAAAGTGAAAACATTCTGAGTGAAAGACAGTTTGGTTTCAGAAAAGGAAGATCGTGCATATCCAATTTATTATGTTTTTATTCAAGAGTGACTGACATACTACAACATAGAGAGGAATGGGTGGATGCTATCTACCTGGACTTGAGAAAGGCCTTTGATAAAGTACCACACAATAGACTGATGTGGAAACTAAAGAAGATTGGAGGAGTAAATAATAAACTAGCAAAATGGATAGAAAATTACTTAGTGGGAAGAGAAATGAGAACAGTGGTGAGAGGAAGGAAGTTCGAGTGGAAGAAGGTAACCAGTGGATTTCCAGAAGGGTCAGTGCTTGGTCCCATCATGTTTTTGATTTATGTTAATGATATGCCAGTAGGAATTGACAGTTACATGAACATGTTTGCGGATGATACTAAAATTATGAGGAGAGTAAAGAATGTGGAAGATTGTAACAAGTTACAGGAAGATCTTGATAAAATATATGAGTGGAGTAAGGAGTGGCAGATGGAATTTAATATAGACAAGACCCATGTTATGAAAATGGGAAGAAGTAGATTCAGACCAAACTGGGATTACAGGCTGGGTGATGAGAAAATTAAAGAGACCAATGAGGAGAAAGACTTAGGAGTAACCGTGCAAAACACTTTGTCACCGGAGAAACACATTAACAAGATTTTTTGGAAAACATATAACATGCTTCAAAATATTGGCCTTGCATTCCACTACCTAGATGAAGGAATGATGAGGAAGATATTATGTACCTTAATAAGACCCCAGTTAGAATATGCAGCTTGTGTCTGGTCATCGCATATGAAGAAAAATGTGAAGAAGGTAGAAAGGGTACAAAGGCTGGCAACAAGGATGGTACCAGGACTCAGGGAGTTAGACTATGAGGAAAGACTGAGGAAGCTGGGGCTGACCATATTAGAAGAGAGAAGAACAAGGAGAAAGACTTAGGAGTAACCGTGCAAAACACTTTGTCACCGGAGAAACACATTAACAAGATTTTTGGGAAAACATATAACATGCTTCAAAATATTGGCCTTGCGTTCCACTACCTAGATGAAGGAATGATGAGGAAGATATTATGTACCTTAATAAGACCCCAGTTAGAATATGCAGCTATGTCTGGTCAGATATGAAGAAAAATGTGAAGAAGGTAGAAAGGGTACAGAGGCTGGCAACAAGGATGGTACCAGGACTCAGGAGTTAGACTATGAGGAAAGACTGAGGAAGCTGGGGCTGACCACATTAGAAGAGAGAAGAACAAGAGGAGACATGATAACTATGTATAAATTGGTGAACAAGATTGACATACTGGATAGAGAGTTGATAAAGGTGACCACAAGTAATCATCTCCGAGGACATGGAAAAAAGCTAATAAAAGACATCTGTCTAAATGATGTGAGAAAATACAGTTTCCCGCATCGTAGCATTGATAAGTGGAATAAACTGAGCAGTGATGTCATTGACGTGGTGTGTGTCAATCAGATGAAAGAGAGATATGACAAGAATGGACAAGGAGACAGGTCACAGAGAGCTTAGCTTGGGCCCTGTAATACACAAATAGGTAAATAGGTAAATACACATATTCTTGAAATAGATAAGATTTCATCCATGACTAGCAGTAGAGAACCAAGCCTTATTAACCACACTGCACATTGATTATTTGTACATCTTACCTCACTCTCTCCTTATCAGGGCCTAACAATATACATAAGTTAACTTTTTCCACTATAATAGACCTTGCATTGGATCTGATTAGCCACCAGACTTCCTTATTGGACCAGTAAGATCACATCATCCATTCACAACTCTCTATTTATCTTTAACATAGGTGATTACTAGTGCTGATGACTCTACTCTGCATGTCTCAATGTCATTATTTAGATATGAAATTCAACAGGAGTTACGTAGGACAAACCTTATGTTGTTGTGCTAGTGTGTGTGTATTTACCTAATTTTGTTTACCTAGTTGTAGTTTTACAGGGCCTGGGCTTATGCTCATGTGGCTCCATCTCCATATCTACACTTATCCAATCTTACATTAAAAGTATGCATACCCGTTGCAGACACTACTTCATTCAAACTGTTCCACGTCTCAATACATCTTTGTGAAAAATTATACTTTTTAATATCTCTTACACATCTTCCCTTCCTCAGCTTCTTACTTTGCGATCTTGTGCTTCGACTGGCATATTCTTCTCTCAGGATCAGATACTCATTGTCCATTTGGCCCATTCCGTTTATCAATTTATAAACTTGTATGATATCCCCTCTCTCCTTTCTCTGCTCCAATGTTGGAAGATCCATAGCCTTTAGTCTCTCCTCGTATGTCATCCCTTCAAGTTCTGGGACCATTCTTGTAGCCATTTTTTGTAGTCTCCACAGCTTCCTTATATGTTTCTTTTTGTGAGGGGTCCACACTACTCCTGCATATTCCAATCTGGGTCTTATTATAGTACTTATTAATTTCTTCATCATTTCTTTGTCCATGTAGTGAAATGCTATTCCAATATTCCTTAGCAAATTGTATGTCTCTCTGAAAATTCTAAAAGTATGGCTTGCCGGTTGATTATTTTTTTCCATCGTCACTCCCAAATCCTTTTCCTATTTTACTTTCTCCATTTCTACTCTATCTCCCATCTTATAGATTCCCACTGGTCGTCTTTCACTCTTTCCCATTTCCATGACATGGCTTTTGTCCACATTGAATTCCATCTCTCACTTTTTACTCCATTCCCAGATCTTATTTAGGTCTTCTTGCAGTATTTCACAATCCTCTTTTTGCTTTATAACTCTGCACAGTGTGTGTGTGTGTGTGTGTGTGTTTACCTAGTTGTAGTTTTACAGGGCCTGGGCTTTATGCTCGTGTGGCCCCGTCTCCATATCTACACTTATCCAATCTTACTTTAAAAGTATGCACACTCTTTGCAGACACTACTTCATTTAAACTGTTCCACGTCTCAATACATCTTTGCAGGAAACTATGTTTTTTAACATCTCTCAGACATCTTCCTTTTCTCAGCTTTTTACAATGCGATCTTGTGCTTCGAATGTCATAATCTTCTCTCAGATCAGTTTCTCATTATCCACTTGGTCCATTCCGTTGATCAATTTATAAACTTGTATCTGATCTCCTCTCTCCCTTCTTTGTTCCAGAGTTGGTAGATCCATAGCCTTTAGTCTCTCTTCATGTGTGTGTGTGTGTGTGTGTGTGTGTGTGTGTGTGTGTGTGTGTGTGTGTGTGTGTGTGTGTATTTGCCTAGTTGTATTCACCTAGTTGTAATTTTACAGGGCCTGGGTATCATACTCGTCTAGCCCTGTCTCCATATCTACACACATCCAACTTTCCTTTAAAACTATGCACACTCCTCACTGACACCACCTCCTCACTCAAACTATTCCACACCTCCACACATCTCTGTGGGAAACTATATTTCTTCACATCCTTCAAGCATATTCCCTTGGCTATCATTTTACTATGCGATCTCGTAGTTCGATTTAAATTTTCTTCTCTCAACATCATTTGCTCATTATCCACTTCATCCAAGCCGTTCAACAGTTTATAAACCTGTATTAAATCCCCTCTTTCTCTTCTTTGTTCCAAGGTAAGTAAATTCATTTCTTTTAATCTCTCCTCATAGGTCATTTCTGCCAATTTGGAACCATTTTGTTGCCATTCTCTGCAATCTCTCCAACTTCCTTATATGCTTCTTTTTATAAGGGGACCAAACCACCCCAGCATATTCCAATCTTGGTCTAATTACCGTACTAATTAATTTCTTCATCATATCTTTATCCATATAATGAAAGGCTAATCCAATATTTCTAATCAATTATATGTTTCTCCAAACATCTTGTCAATATGAGCCTCAAACTGTCCATAGTCTTGTATTATCACTCCCAAATCCTTTTCCTTTCCCACCTTTTTCAACACTACTCCTTCACCCATCTTGTATGACCCTCTTGGCCGTCTTCTTCCACTCTTCCCCATCTCCATTACATGACTTTTGTTCAGATTAAATTCCATCTCCCACCTCTTGCTCCACTCCCAAATCCTATCCAGATCTAACTGTAAAATTTCACAATCTTCTTCACTCTTCACTTACCTACACAACTTCGCATCATCCGCAAACAAATTAATATAACTGTTTACTCCCTCTGGCATATCATTAATATAGACAAGGAAAAGTATTGGTGCCAGCACTGAACCTTGTGGGACTCCACTCTCCACCACCAACCAGTCCGACTTTGCATCCCTTATTAGTTTCATCTCTCTCCATCTCAAGTAGTTTTCCATCCACTTTAACACTTTTCCCTTCAGTCCTCCATAAATCTCTAATTTCCATAGCAGTCTCATGTGCGGTACCTTGTCAAAAGCTTTTTTTAAATCCAAATATACACAGTCCATCCATCCCTCTCTCTCTTGTATTTTGCCAACCACTTTTGAATAAAAGCTCAGTAGATTTGTTACACATGACCTCCCTTTCCTAAAGCCAAATTGATGATCCGATGTGTGTGTAGTTTACCTATTTGTGTATTACAGGGCCCAACCTAAGCTCTCTGTGTCCTGTCTCCTTGTCCACTCCTGTCATATCTCTCTTTCATCTGATTGACACACACCGCGTTAACGACATCACTGCTCAGTTTATTCCACTTATCAATACTACGATGCGGGAAGCTGTACTTTCTCACGTCATTTAGACAGATGTCCTTTATTAGTTTTTTTCCATGTCCTCGGAGGTAATTACTTGCGGTCACCTTTATTAATTCTCTGTCCAGTATGTCAATCTTGTTCACCAATTTATACATAGTTATCATGTCTTCTCTTGTTCTTCTCTCTTCTAGTGTGGTCAGCCCCAGCTTCCTCAGTCTTTCCTCATAGTCTAACTCCCTGAGTCCTGTTACCATCCTTGTTGCCAGCCTCTGTACCCTTTCCACCTTCTTCACATTTTTCTTCATATGTGACCAGACAAGCTGTATATTCTAACTGGGGTCTTATTAAGGTGCATAATATCTTCTTCATCATTCCTTCATCTAGGTAGTGGAATGCAAGGCCAATATTTTGGAGCATGTTATATGTTTTCCAAAATATCTTGTTAATGTGTTTCTCCGGTGACAGAGTGTTTTGCACGATTACTCCTAAGTCTTTCTCCTCATTGGTCTCTTCAATCTTCTCACCACCCAGCCTGTAATCCCTGTTTGGTCTGTATCTACTTCTTCCCATTTTCATAACATGGCTCTTGTTTATATTGAATTCCATCTGCCACTCTTTACTCCACTTATATATTTTGTCAAGATCTTCCTGTAGCTTGTTACAATCTTCCACATTCTTTACTCTACGCATTATTTTGGTATCGTCCGCAAACATATTCATGTAACTGTCAATTCCTACTGGCATATCATTAACATAAATCAAAAACATGATGGGACCAAGCACTGACCCTTGTGGAACTCCACTGGTTACCTTCTTCCACTGGACTTCCTTCCTTCACCACTGTTCGCATTTCTCTTCCCACTAAGTAATTTTTCATCCATTTTGCTAGTTTATCACTTACTCCTCCAATTTTCTTTAGTATCCACATCAGTCTATTGTGTGGCACTTTATCAAAGGCCTTTCTCAAGTCCAGGTAAATAGCATCCACCCATCCCTCTCTATGTTGTAGTATGTCAGTCACTCTTGAATAAAAACATAATAAATTGGATACGCACGATCTTCCTTTTCTGAAACCAAACTGTCTTTCACTCAGAATGTTTTCACTTTCTAGATACTCACTCCACTTTGCTTTAATTACTTCTTCACATACCTTGCACAATATACTAGTCAACGATACTGGTGTGTAATTTAACGGTTCCATTTTGCTACCATTCTTATATATAGGCACAATGTCAGCTCTTTTCCACTCTTTTGGGACTATTCCTGTTCATATGGAGGTTTCCACAATATCAAATACAGGGTTCAACAATTGATCCTAACATTCTTTTAGCAACCTTCCAGATATGCCATCAGGCCCCATTGATTTATTAATATCCAAATTGCTTATAATTTTCCTTACATCTTCTTTAGTAACCATGATGTCCTGCATTTGCTTTATTTCTGTAGGCCTTTCTCCTATAAAATACTCCTCCTTTGTAAACACTTTGCAAAAGTTGTCGTTCAAAATTTCAGCTATATCTCTAGCATCCTCATATACTTCTTCCTCATTTTTTACCTTTTCTATTGCCTCCCTTTTATTTAGTTTTCCATTTATGAATTTGTAAAACATTTTAGGGTCACTATCACAGTTTTCCATCACTCTTTGTTCATATTCCTTTTGTGCTGTTCTCCTTACTTCAACATATCTATTCCTTGCTGTTTTGTAAACTTCTCTTGATAATACATCACTGTTTTTCTTAAGGTTCTTCCATGCCTTTTCTTTGTTCTTTTTTGCTTCTTCACAATTTCTATTAAACCACTTTTTATTATTCAAAGTCCTCTTTCTTTGATATGGCACAAACCTCTTCACAGCAGAGTTATATAAATCCATAAATTTATCGTATTTCAATTGCATATCTCCTTCCTGGTATACCACGGTCCTGTCAATTTCATTAAAGAACTCCCTCATATGGTTATAATTTGCTCTAGTATAATTTAATTTTTCCTCCCTGTGGTCCACAATCCTATCTGTGTTTATTTCCGTATCCAGCTTAAAGTTTAGGATATCATGGTCACTTTTCCCCAAGGGACATTCATGCTCAATTTCTCTTTTAGGGAGATGCCCCTGGTAAATACCAAATCCAACCTTGCTGCAACATCTTGTCCCCTGCACCTTGTTGGTGATCTCACCCACTGTGTCATCAAGTTATTTGTTGCTACATTTAACAATTCCTCTGCCCACTCTCCACCGTTTACCACTTCGTAGTCTTCCCACACTATTTCCTTACAATTAAAGTCCCCGACTATCATCACTCTGTCCTGTGTGTGTGTGTGTGTGTGTGTGTGTGTATTTACCTAGTTGTATTTACCTAGTTGTAGTTTTACAGGGCCTGGGCTTTATGCTCGTGTGGTCCTGTCTCCATATCTACACTTATCCAATTTTTCTTTAAAACTATGTACACTCTTTGCTGACACCACTTCCTCACTCAAACTGTTCCAAGTCTCAACACATCTTTGCGGGAAACTAAATTTTTCAACATCTCTCAGACATCGTCCCTTCCTTAGTTTCTTACTATGTGATCTTGTGCTTCTAAAGTCATATTCTTCTCTCAGGATCAGTTTCTCATTATCCACTTCATCCATTCCGTTAATCAATTTATAAAGTTGTATCAGATCCTCTCTCTCTTCTCTGCTCCAAGGTTGGTAGATCCATTGCCTTTAGTCTCTCCTCATATGTCATCCCTTTAAATTCTGGAACCATTCTTGTAGCCATTTTTTGTAGTCTTTCTAATTTTCTTATGTGTTTCTTTTATGGGAGTCCACACAACTCCTGCATATTCCAATCTAGGTCTTATTTTAGTACTTATCAATTTCTTCATCATTTCCTTGTCCATATAGTGAAATGCTACTCCAATATTCCTTAGCAAATTATACGTCTCTCTGAAAATTCTATCAATATGGCTTACCGGTTGATTATTTTCTTCCATTGTCACTCCCAAGTCCTTTTCCTTTTTACTTTTTCTAGTTCTACTCCATCTCCCATCTTATAGATTCCCACTGGTCGTCTTTCACTTTTTCCCATTTCCATGACATGGCTTTTGTCCACATTGAATTCCATCTCCATTTTTGCTCCATTTCCAGATCTTGTTTAAGTCTTCCTGTAGTATTTCACAATCCTCTTTTGTTTAATGACTCTGCACAGTTTCGCATCGTCCGCAAACAGATTTATGTAGCTGTTCACTCCTCTGGCATGTCATTTATATATACGAGAAAAATATTGGTGCCAATACTGACCCTGTGGCACTCCGCTGTCTACTGTTCTCCACTTGGACTTCATATCTTTAACTATCGTCCTTATTTCTCTCCCCCTTAAGTAATTCTTCATCCATCTCAATGTGCTTCCTTTTAAGCCACCATTCTCCTCTAACTTCCATAGTAATCTTTCATGTGGCACTTTATCAAACGCCTTTTTTAGATCTAGATAAATACAGTCAACCCATCCCTCTCTCTCTTGTATCAACTATTCTAGAGTAGAAACTCAATAAATTTGTCACACATGACCGACCTTTTCTAAAAGCAAATTGGCTATTTGATAATATTTTGTTGTCTTCAAGAAACTCAATCCATTGCTTCTTTATTACTTTTTCACACATCTTGCATATTACACTAGTTTGTGATACCGGTCTGTAATTTAAAGGTTCTTCCTTCCTTCCGCTCTTATATATGGGAACCACCTCAGCTCTTTTCCACTCCACTGGCACTGTTCCATTTTCTGTTGAGCATTTTATGATGTATATTGGACTTGCTAGTTTCTTTCAGTATTCTGCCTGAGACTTCATCCGGTCCCATTGCCTTTTCCTCATCTAGTTCCGTCATCAACTTTTTTATTTCAAGCTTGGTTACTTTAATCTCTTTCATATAGACAGTCTCTCTATTACCCTGTGGTCTTTCAAATTTGGATTCCTTAGTAAAGACCTCATGAAATTTACTATTTAACAGTTCTGCCATACTTTTTGGGTCTTCCACCATTCCGTTTTCTCCTTTTAACCTTTCTATTGTTTTTTTTTTTGTCTTATTTTTCCATTTATGAATCTGTAGAACAATTTTGGTTGTTCCTTACATTTTTCGACAATGTCCTTTTCATAGTTTCTTCTTCCTTTCTCACCTTAGCATATTCATTTCTTGCTGTTTTGAAGTTTTCCTTATTTTCTGGATTTCTTTTTCTTCTCCACCTTTTCCATGCTCCATCTCGTTTCTCCTTTGCCCTAGCACATCTTGCATTAAACCAATCTTTCTTTCCTTCTTTAGGTCTATATTTTGGGACATATTCCCTGACCCCAGTTTTGTATATTTCCAAAAATAAGTTATATTTCTCTTGAACCGTTAATGAGTTTTCCATCTCCTCCCAGTTTACGTTTTTTTTAAAATAGTTCTTGAGATTCTCAACATCAGCCTTTCTGTAATTTAATCGGTCTCCTTTGTATGATTCATCTCTATCTTCCTTTCCTTCTTCTATATCCATTTCTAATATTACATGGTCACTCTTTCCCAATGGGCACTTGTATCTTATATCATCGTTAATTGGTATATCCCTTGTAAAAACTAGGTCTAATCTTGCCGGCTCATCGTTTCCTCTGAATCTTGTGTTTTCCTTTACTCTTTGGACCATCAAATTATCTATCATTAGGTTCAGGAATCTATCTCCCAGGCATCTTCCCCATACCACTTTCATAATTTTCCCAGTCTACCTCCTTACAGTTGAAATCTCCTACCAATATCACTTTTCTCCTTTCCTTAATGATTCTTGTAAGACTCCTTATTGTGTCATCTATCATGTCTCTATATTCTTGGTTAGTCCATGAGTTTGTTTTGGTGGCACATATGTTCCAATGATTGTTAACTCCTTTTGTTAATATGCATCTTAACATACAGTATTTCTGATTTTCCTTCCCAAACTCCACTTGATTTACCACTATCTCCTTCCTTAACATCATCATGACTCCTCCTCCTCCTTTACCCACTCTGTCTCTCCTCCATATATTATACCTTTTATCTATGTCTATTTTATTGCCTCATTTAACTTTGTTTCCACCAGGCATACAATATCTGGTTCTTCTTTCTTTATGTAATCTCTTAATTCTAATTTACTAGATAAAATCCCATCTATGTTTGTATACATCATTTTAATCTCTTGTTCTTATCATTTTTAGTTAAACTTGCTCCATTTTTTCTCTTCTTTCACTTTTATATACCATTTCCTTATCCTGTCTCCTATAATTCTCCAAAAATGCCTTCTTCTCCTCCTCTGACCTTTCATTATTTTTTCTCTTGCTTCTGCCACCAGTTCATTGTGTCTCTTCCTTTCCTCCTCGTTTCTATTTTTCTTTATATATATATCTTTGCAACCTTCTGTTTCTCTGAGTTTTGTTTTTCTATATAGTACTTCTTCTGCTGCTGCTTGTGATTTTAGTAATATCTTAATTGGTCTCACTGTTCCTTCTTGATATGGTCCCATTCTATGGATTTCTTCTACTTCCTCTTCTAAGTTCTGTCTATCCTCGTCATTCAGATGTTTTAGTAGGTCTTTTACTGATTTCATTTCGTCTTTTTCCCTTCTTGGTCTATATTTAACATTTTTTCTTTCAGTCCAAAAATAATTACACTCTTCTTTTTTTCCAATTTCTCTTACTAAATTTTCTTTTTCTTGAGGACTCCTATCATTTTGCTTGTCATATTTTCATCTCTTTCTTTTAACTGTTCTTGAAATACTTCTTGAAATGATTCCTTGTCTTTCTTATCTTGGATTCTCCATGCTTGTACTTCTTTTTTAATCGTCTTGTACTCTTTCTTCTTCTTTGTTAACTAGATCTTTTAGCTTTTCTTTTTCTTTCTCGGCTTTACCGAGTCTTTCGTCCATCAATTTCTTATAGTTCGCTATTTGGACTTTTAATTCTTAATTTTCGGTTCTTAGCCTAGTTTCGTTTTCTTCCACTCTTTTTATCCTTTCCTTCAATTTCTGGAGCTCTTTATCCTGTTCTTCATTCTCTTTCATTCCCATACTCTCCTTTATCAATTAATCTAATTTACGTTCGATAGTCAAGACTCTATCAAATAGTGAAGTTTGCGCCGTATCAAAGCCTTCAAATTCTCTTTCTCCCTCACCAAAATTGTCATCATCAGCTTTCATTCTTTCCCTTGTCACATACCTGCATTTAGATGGAATCTCTTTCTCACTCATTACTATTTAACACTATTCATGAAAAAAAAATGAGTCCACACTTTTTGCCCCGGCCACTGCAAACCCAAACAAAGGTAGTGAAGATCAGCTGATTCTCGGGAGCGACGGTATTGCGTGCTTCCTCTACCGCGTCTCGTGTGTGTGTGTGTGTGTGTGTGTGTGTGTGTGTGTGTGTGTGTGTGTGTGTGTGTGTGTGTGTATTTACCTATTTGTGTATTACAGGGCCCGAGCTAAGCTCTCTGTGTCCTGTCTCCTTGTCCATTCCTGTCATATCTCTCATCTGATTGACACACACCGCGTCAACGACATGACTGCTCAGTTTATTCCATTTATCAATGCTACGATGCGGGAAACTGTATTTTCTCACGTCATTTAGACAGATGTCTTTTATTAGCTTTTTTCCATGTCCTTGGAGATGATTACTTGTGGTCACCTTTATCAACTCTCTGTCCAGTATGTCAATCTTGTTTACCAATTTATACATAGCTATCATGTCTCCTCTTGTTCTTCTCTCTTCTAATGTGGTCAGCCCCAGCTTCCTCAGTCTTTCCTCATAGTCTAACTCCCTGAGTCCTGGTACCATCCTTGTTGCCAGCCTCTGTATCCTTTCTACCTTCTTCACATTTTTCTTCATATGCGGTGACCAGACACAAGTTGCATATTTTAACTGGGGTCTTATTAAGGTACATAATATCTTCTTCATCATTCCTTCATCTAGGTAGTGGAACGCAAGGCCAATATTTTGAAGCATGTTATATGTTTTCCAAAAAATATTGTTAATGTGTTTCTCCGGTGACAAAGTGTTTTGCACGGTTACTCCTAAGTCTTTCTCCTCATTCGTCTCTTTAATTTTCTCATCACCCAGCCTGTAATCTCAGTTTGGTCTGTATCTACTTCTTCCTATTTTCATAACATGGGTCTTGTCTATATTAAATTCCATCTGCCACTCCTTACTCCACTCATATATTTTATCAAGATCTTCCTGTAACTTGTTACAATCTTCCACATTCCTTACTCTCCTCATAATTTTAGTATCGTCCGCAAACATGTTCATGTAATTGTCAATTCATACTGGCATATCATTAACATAAATCAAAAACATGATGGGACTAAGCACTGACCCTTGTGGAACTCCACTGGTTACCTTCTTCCACTCGGGCTTCCTTCCTCTCACCACTGTTCTCATTTCTCTTCCCACTAAGTAATTTTCCATCCATTTTGCTAGTTTATTATTTACTCCTCCAATCTTCTTTAGTTTCCACATCAGTCTATTGTGTGGTACTTTATCAAAGGCCTTTTTCAAGTCCAGGTAGATAGCATCCACCCATTCCTCTCTATGTTGTAGTATGTCAGTCACTCTTGTGTGTGTATTGTGGATTCCTTGTGTATTTAAGTGTCTTTGCATTGTGGGGATGAATTGGTTGTGGGCTGTCCTATCGTAGCTATGAAGCAGGTTTGAGCTATGGTGTCAACAGGAGTGATGTCAACTACAGATGTGAGAACGTTCTTGGTGGAGCGGAGAGCAGTCACATTATGCCAGAGATCCACTCAAGCACCTGCTCTTCACTCTACTGAAGCAGCCTGTCTCCCTGTTGCCAATGGCTTTTTGCAGACGTGCTGCCTGTTCACCTAGAGTCTCAGTTAAAGAAGAAAAGCTCACTAGATTTCTTTAATTTACTGCCACAGTTGTTTGGTGCATCAAAGGTTTAGTTCCATCATCAGTTCACTGATATAGCCTTTTATAAAATTATCCCACTTACATTAACACTCAGATATCACTTCTCTTGTACTTGACATGATTGAACTCTCCTTTTAAAAAAATCTCAACTGGAAATCTTTCACCTCGTATCTTGTCAGTTATCAATTCTTTTCCTCTCAGCTACTAACTTTACACGGGTTTATGAACTCCTGTATGGAATACAGTTCACATGTATTGGGAGATGGCAAAAATCAATTGGTACAGCTCTTCATAATAGGATGGTGTCAAATTATTTACCTCAACTGCTCTCCTTTTACTGCTTTTCATCAATCTTTTACTCAATGTTACAGTGTTGCAACTTGCTTGATATTTATGCACATACTTAGTGGTTTTCAGAACCTGCCAATTGCATGTTTTTCTGGTCCCCTTCCTACAGCATCGCTGCACAAGATATTCTAATTCTCACCATATTCTGTCACATTATTAATGCAAGAATTAACTACTATCATTATTCTTCATCGCTTCCACTTGTATATTCTGGAATTCTCTGTGTTTGTTTTTTAATCCTTCCTTATTTGTTTCAAGTAAGAAATATTAACATGCCTCCATAAGTAAAGTCGTTTTTTTTTTTTCTCTCTCTCTCTCTCTCTCTCTCTCTCTCTCTCTCTCTCTCTCTCTCTCTCTCTCTCTCTCTCTCTCTCTCTCTGACCTGTCAGCAATGATTTCAGCAGGATTTTTTTTTTTTTTTTTTTTTTTTTTTTTTTTTTCCTCCTTCCTGGAGTCAGTCTTCCTGACACATGAAAATAAAACCTTTTTTCCCAAATAACCATCTTGCACAAAGATTTCTTCATATTCTCCATCTGTCTCATTCGTGAATTAGTGAGGCATGCAACAAGATGTGCCTATCTGTTCCCTCTTTTGTGAGCATCTCACAAAATTTTTTGTACTCAAATATGGTCTTTACTTGTGGTGCACTTAAAAGAAGAAAATTTGTCCTAGGTCCTAAATGGCTTGGGGAAGGAATCTTTAAAGATTTTCAAACTAGCTGCTGTAAAACTCAGACTTGACTCATACTAGTGGTAGGTAGTAGTAGGAAGCCACTGAAATTCACAGTTTGTTTCACAACTCAGCCTTTTCTTATATGAAATGTGTTACTGAGGAAATCAGACTTTGATTTGATTAATAGATGATTACAAGGTGAATTCTACATTTAAAAATTGCTTTACAGACTGCTCAACCACATAAAGTGTAGATAACTGTTTACATTGTTTCAAGTATGTAAAAGTTGTTCACCTATACATTTATCCTTACTCTACCCATGTTTATACTCAGGTGACAATGGCCTCAACCCAACGTGGTGTCACCCAATGCGCTTCAATGTGTCAAATCCTGAATGCGCTCTGATTCGTTTTGTGGTCAACGATGAAGACATCTTTGGAGAGCCCAACCAGATAGGACAGGCCACCTATCCAGTGAGATCCTCACCTCCTCTTCCTGTTATCTGATATTAGCTGTATATTAATTTGTGATTGTAAAGGAATTGTGTAATTGAAAATATGTTTAATGTTTACCAAACAAAAATATTTTCCAAATTTTTATTAATAGATACAATTTTCAAAGAACTCAACCAGTATAAACAATAGTTCCTAACCTTTTCAGTTTGTTTTTCAGTTTCACTTGGCACATTTTCTCTGTATTAATTAGCAACATAACATTGTTTTATTGATCACCTGCAAATTATTGTCACATAGATTAGGACCCAGTGAGAAATAGCACCATCTAAAATGACCACATTTTGTCTGCATGACATGCTTTCCATTCTACCATTGAGAACCTCACATGTTCAGTATCATAAATTAACCATTAAGATGAATGTTTTATAGTATTGACGACTAACAGACATTTTGGCCCTGACAGGTGTTGTGTCTGCGGGAAGGCTTCCGTAGTGTGCCTCTCAAAAATCATTATTCTGAAGAAATTGAATTGGCATCATTACTCATCCACCTAAAAATTAACAAAATTGTAAGTATTTCTGGAAACTTGTCATTTGATTTATAGAAAATTTTATTGTTCTTAAGTTTGATGTGGAATAATTTTTGTATGCTTGATATATTTATTTAGCTTTTAAGATGCATAATACTCTTGGCTGTGGCTTCTCTGGATCTTCAACATGAAATGTATCACAGAAAGAAACACTAATATTGGATAACCTCCAATATGAACTTCTGAAGATGATAGAGGAAGCCGAGAAAAATAACGATAAGGAGCGTGTCATGCATCTGCAAAGCGAATATGAAAGGAGAAAATGAGGCATGAGGCAGCAGCAGTACTCTTGACCCCTACTTCATCACCAGTTAGGTCAGTAGACCAAAGGAGGAGGTTGATTAGTGTCTTCCAAGAACATTTACTAATATATGTATATCTGATAATGTATATCTTTTCTCCAGAGTTGTGGGTTAGCATCTTCCAGTCCAAGGCTTTCTGTTAGCCCCCACTCACCTCAATCTGGTGACCAGTCCACCTGATCCATCCAGTCCCATGTACTGCAATAACTCTCTGCAGAAGTTGAGTGCCTGATCACTTACCAGTAAGAGAGTGACCGCCACGGATCTGAGGGTATAAGTCATAGTGTATATACAGACTTGGTACAGTGGATTCACAAAAATAGCCCATTAATAATGTTTTGCCCGTGACAGTTTGACCAGATCCATGATGTGGCACAGGAGGAGCGAGCAAAGCCACTGCTGGTCATTGGTTCATAACTGTAGTTACTTTTAAAAACAGGCAATCAAGTAACACACTGCATTGTGGCCATTTAGATGTTTGGTTTGAGAATACAATACAGAACAGAATTTTGTGATATAGTGCAAGCAGAAATCATAAGCATGTGTCTGAGTGACAATAGGTTAGCATAGAAAAAACTTAATAGATGAAATAAGTACAATTAGATCCAGTATATCTTGAATGTGTGGAAAAAAGGTGCTCTTTAAAGAAGACTTGTAGCAAGCCTAAAGTCTTGAATGTAAGAGACTTTCAGTAGACAGCAATGTACTAAGACAAATAACACGGGCTGACAGAGACTCATTTGTGTTGATGAAATTCATCTGTTCTCTGAACACTTTTGGTCCTGTCATTTTGGCAGAAAATCTTATCTTAACCCAGAATCCATGACTTTGAAAATACATATCACCCTTATTTTTTGCATTATTCTCAACCAAACTAAGATGGTGTGTTTCAGTATGTAATATTAGGTTTTGATTAAGATGACAATGATTTTGTATCGTCATGAATCATGAGAGAATTGTGATATTTAATAATTCATTTAGGATAAGCCAGTCAGTATCTTTGGTAAGAATGTATCTCAGTTGACTTGTATATAAATAATTCCTTTATATATTAAAGGGAAAAGTTAAGGAATTTTGAATATTGGTGATGATTTCTATATTTTTGTTTATAAATCTGCCATTCAATTTTTCTGTCTACCTTACCAGCTATACATACATCTGGGTCAAGAATGGATCAGGGTCCAACAAACAGACAGGCAGTGCAAGGCAAAATTTATTTTTATTTAGGAAAACTGATCATAAAACTCCCAGCAACAATTTATACTAATATTTATTGCCTCCAAGAACACTATTTTTTCATAGTTACTAATTTTCATTGTTATATTTACAATTTAAAAAACAAAAACAAATCAAGCAGTAATAGTAAGTAATAGCTGATCTGTCTTTTCTCAAAGTTCAGTAGCTTGCATATGGTTTGAAGTTTATAATTATAAAATACATACCATATGAATATACACACACACACACACACACACACACACACACACACACACACACACACACTTTGACAGGCAGGCATAGTGTGAGAACAGACAAGCTGAGATCATACTCCTATCAGTGAGTTCAGTCTCTGGCTCAGCAAACACCTGTAGTATGGGAAGTGTACACTAAATTATTATATCTGTATGAATTAAAGATCTATCAGTTATGTCAGTCTAAGTGCCCAGATGCAGATTGAAACTCAGTGTCAGAGATGCAAATGTTAACATGGATGTTTTAAATGATCTTGGGTCTTGGCTGCCCAGTGATGATTGCCACCAACATTGTAGTATGCCCAGGCTTCAAGAAGATGCATCTGCTTCTGGTGCACCCACCAGAAGCAGATGCATCTTCCTGAAGCCTGGGCACACACATTGAGCTATTACACTTGAATCCACTGTGTCTGTATATAATCTGTGGTGTTAGTAATTCTTTAATATCACTGTGGGTTGAGGCTTATAACTTCAGTTCCATTCTATGTAAGTCAACTTCTAAGTCATCCTGTATGTTGTATATCTTAAATAAGGTATTAATTAATAGCCTAATTGTTATTATTGTATAAATGAATGTAAATAACTTAATAGGAGAAATATTTGATAATTCATGCTAAAGATGAAGTCTTAAGTAAACAAATCCTGTTTGACTGAGATGGGGCATGCACTATGCTATTTATTTTATATTTTAAGTAAAAAGATGTCAGGCTCACTATACTTAAGTCAAAGCTGTTGTGTTGAGAGAAGCTTCCAGTCAAATACTGAAAATTACCTAGCTTTTGGCTCCCCTTCCATATTACAGGGTATTGTGAACTCATTTTTATACTGCTTAAATTTTATGAAGGTAAACATATTTGTTACCAAGCAGCCAAGACTAGAAATTGTCCAGCTAATATGCCTTATTGTATGAACCAAAAGTATTTTTATAATAGTGAGAAAATGTGTGACAATTTTGACAAAATTTCATCATTAACAATAATGATTGAAAACTTATTTGGCATGTATAAGTAAATTAATTGAATGATGATAAGGACTTTGTCATTTCTTTGCCATTTCATTTACTTTTGGTAATTTTCAGTTCAGGTAAACATGCAAGTAGAAACGAGGGTTGTGGAGTCAGGTGACTTCAGACAAAAAGTGATTTTTCAAGCATAACCATTTGGCATATTTTCATGGTATGAATCTGATTGACTTCACATGCTATTACTTTCTGAAATAAATAATGTTTTAATTGCTTTTGTTTATGAGAACACCAATAATGATCACATCAAAATATTAGTATATGAATAAGATTAAGATACCATAGTTACTCACAATGTCAGTCACAAAGCTTCAAGAATTTGTAGTTTGAATTTGGCTTGATCAAGTTTTGCATTGTGACTCCCTCACATGACAAACTGCAGCTAACATCACCACTGTTGTGTGATTGGTGTAGACATGACACCACTGTGGATATTTTATCCTCATCTGCTGTCAGCATTCTGCTTCACAAGTCAGTAGTGAACTAAGCACAGCATATATGCCCTAATAATCACCTTGCTGTAATGTCACATCCAGAAAGTGGCTCATGCTCTAATTTGCACCCTCACCACACTCACAGATTACTGGAGACAAGAAAGTAAAGCAATTGTAGTCATCATAAAAAGTTGTCAGTCGTTGCATGTTATTGTGTGTTGATCACCTGCAAATTTATTTCACTGAAGCTGAACATGACCATCCAAAGATCCAACTCAACAACCCTTGTAAAAACTTTTGTGTAAATGATATTCTAATATATATTTTTTCTACTAATGTATAGTGTCATATATACATATCTTTTCCCCAGTTATGTCCCTTGATATGTAAATTCAAAACATAATTGTACACATTTCCTTTTCATTTGCTGAGTGATTGCTTGGAACCTCCAAATATTCTTTGTTAGATTCTTAGTATAAAATATAAAAACAGATTTCTGTTAGTCGCTATTCTGTAGCCTACCTATCAATTACATTTAGAGACAAGACTATGCCTATATATTGTTTTGTTATACAGTAATACTCCGCTTAACGAACAGGATAGGGGGTGTCAAATCTGTTCGTAGAGCGAAAATTCGTTAAGTGGACGTAATTTTCCCATAGGAATATATATATATATATATATATATATATATATATATATATATATATATATATATATATATGTTTGGCAGCATATTGGGCCACCGGTTTACCACTAATTTTATGATGTCATATGAGTCATTGGAAGTTAGAGGAGCTACGTACAAATTCTCTCACATTCTCGCATTTATGTTCACAAAACAACATTTCCATTAGCTTTTTACAAACCTTGACCCCAAGAAAGGATTGTTTTGTAATGCATAAAGTGAAATCTTACATGGAATACCAAAAAATAAAGCAGACATGAGATGAGCCACAGACGAAGCGGGAGACTCGCGGCGACTCGGCTGCTGCTTCTTCTTGTGATCCTTTTAGCCTGCGTGTTGTCTTTCCCAATGATATTTGTTTCCACTCCTCTATTGCCTGCTATAATGGATATCATATTTTAATATTCATATACGCTCATGCCATGAGGATAACCTCGACTCCATGGCACTGAGTGACAGTGAATTATTAATGAAATACCACAGTATTTCATTAGTAATTCACTATCACTCAGTGTCACGGAGTCAAGGTTATCCTCGTGGCATGAGCGTATATGAATACTAAGATATGATATCCATTATAGCAGGCAAGAGAGGAGTGAAAACATAAACATCATGATGAAAGTAACATGCAAGCAAAAGGGTCATAAGAAGAAGAAGAAGCGGCCAAGTGGCTACGAGTCTCCCACTTCGTCTGTGGCTGATCTCATCTCTGCTTTATTTTGGTATTCCATGTAAGATTTCACTTTATGCATTACAAAACAATCCTTTCTTAGGGATAAGGTTTGTTAAAAGCTAATAGAAATGTTTTGTGAACATAAATGCATATATAAGACAGTAACACCACCTCAAGAGGTGGTGTTCCCAGCAACCTCAGAGCAACCTGAAAGCAACCTTGTCACCATCCCTCCAGGCGTTCATGGATGCCATTTCGCTGCAAGAGGTTGCTCTGACGTTAAAGAATCTTGGATCCAGCTCCAGGAGCGCTAGAGACAGAGGCGTGGAGCCAGCCAATCACAGCGAAACTACTGCGTTCGGTCCCTCACCCGGCAAATTCAAACCCAGAAAATTCGCTAAAACGGATGTGGTTGTACGTTATGCGGATATTTGGTCTAACTTTATATAGGACGTTAAACCGGAAATTCATTAAACGAACGTTCGGAGTATTACTGTATTTGTTTCTGATATCAAAGAGGCTCATTTGTAACTGGTGAGAGAGGTAAGGGTAGTGAGCTACAAGAGTCCCTGTGTGTGTGTGTGTGTGTGTGTGTGTGTGTGTGTGTGTGTGTGTGTGTGTGTGTGTGTGTAATTCACTGTTTGATCTGCTGCAGTCTCTGACGAGACAGCCAGACGTTATCCTACGGAACAAGCTCAGAGCTCATTATTTCCGATCTTCGGATAGGTCTGAGATCAGGCACACACCACACACCGGGACAACAAGGTCAGAACTCCTCGATTTACATCCCGTACCTACTCACTGCTAGGTGAACAGGGGCTACACATGAAAGGAGACACACCCAAATATCTCCACCCAGCCGGGGAATCGAACCCCGGTCCTCTGGCTTGTGAAGCCAGTGCTCTAACCACTGAGCTACCAGGCCGTGTGTGTGTGTCAAGAGGGTGTTTTACTCTGTTACTTGTTTTGTGCCCTTTGTCTAATGTCAGGGGAAGGTGCTGGCCCCAATATCCAAGCCAGTGTTTGCCCTGGATTATCCATCTGGCCAGGCTCTACACAGGCTGTCAAGTTTTAGATTTGATAAATACTTGCATTGTTGATGTAAGGTGTGTGAGATTCTTTCAGAGGACATAGTCATGTGCAATATATTTCTGGAATAGTTTTGAATGATATATTCACCATAAAGTCACATGTACATCCTTATTTATGTAAGAAAGGCTAACTTAAGTTTTTATTGTTTTTATTGGTCTTAATAAATTATTTGATGAAGTTTCTACAATATCAAGTTTCTAATTAAAGTAAGTTGCCTATTTTTGTAAGAAAGTAGTTTGTGTTGCAAATTAGAAACTAAACTTGTAAACTATAGACAACTGACACTGAATACACTATAGTGGCTATACCATTCAAACCCTTCCCTGGCTGTGCCCAATCTTCCCCAGGAGCTGTGTCTGTCCAGCTCATTAGATGTCTACACCAAGGTTCACAAGCAGAAGCCATACGAAGATGAAAGAATTGAATTCATGAGGTTGCTGGTTATGTAAGGGACTTGTGTTTGTTTACTTCCACCACTCAATAATATCATGACATTCTAATCACATGCATTTAATTTATCTGATCAATTTCCACTGGTTTCAATACTCTTCCATTTAACACAACACACAAGCACACACACACTTTGCTTCAGCAGACTGACAATGATTTTGCACTTTGGGGAAATGTAATGATCCATTGGTGTGTTTGGCATTTGCTGTGACAGTGGTTGATGAATGCTGGATTGTTTAATTTGCACCTGCAGAGTTCTCAAATGTATTTTTTTTTTTTTTTTTTTTTTTTTTTTTCAAATTATATGAAGAAAATATATTTTCTTCTAATTTTTTAAATTCAATACAACTTTTGTCATGTGAGGCACACTGTGTAGATATAAATAATTGCAACTTTTGTAATATAAGTAGTCCCCAAATCTCTGTCTACAGTAGATATATACATTTATACACACACACACACACACACACACACACACACACACACACACACACACACACACACACACTAAAGCAACCAAGCTTGAAATAAAAGAGTTAATGAAGGAACTGGATGAAGAAAAGGCAATGGGACCAGATGAAGTCTCAGGCAGAATACTGAAAGAATGTAGGGAAGAACTAGCAAGTCCTGTACACATCATCATAAAATGCTCAATAGAAAATGAAACAGTACCAGTAGAATGGAAAAGAGCCGAGGTGGTTCCCATATATAAGAGCGGAAGGAAGGAAGAACCCCTAAATTACAGACCGGTATCATTAACTAGTGTAATATGTAAGATGTGTGAAAGAGTAGTAAAGAAACAATGGATTGAGTTCCTTGAAGACAAATTATTATCAAATAGCCAATTTGGCTTTAGAAAAGGTCAGTCGTGTGTAACAAACTTACTGAGTTTCTACCCTAGAATAGTTGACAGGGTACAAGAGAGAGAGGGATGGGTTGATTGTATTTACTTTGATTTAAAAAAGGCATTTGATAAAGTGCCACATGAAAGGTTGCTATGGAAATTAGAGGAGAAGGGTGGTTTAAAAGGAAACACATTGAGATGGATGGAAAATTATTAGAGGGGGAGAGAAATAAGGACAGTAGTCAAAAGATATGAAGTCCAAGTGGAGAGCAGTAGAAAGCAGAGTGCTGCAGGGGTCAGTATTGGCTCCAATACTTTTTCTCATTTATATAAACAACATGCCAGAAGGAGTGAACAGCTACATAAATCTGTTTGTGGATGATGCAAACCAGTGCAGAGTTATAAAGCAAAAAGAGGATTGTGAAATACTGCAAGAAGACCTAAATAAGATCTGGGAATGGAGTAAAAAGTGGGAGATGGAATTCAATGTGAACAAAAGTCATGTCATGGAAATGGGAAAGAGTGAAAGACAACCTGTGGGAATCTATAAGATAGGAGATGGAGTAGAACTGGCGAAAGTTAGAAAGAAAAAGGATTTGGGAGTGATGATGGAAAAAAATAACCAACCGGCAAGCCATATTGATAGAATTTTCAGATACATATAATTTGCTAAGGAATATTGGAATGGCATTTCATTACATGGACAAAGAAATGATGAAGAAACTGATAAGTACTATAATAAGACCCAGATTGGAATATGCAGGAGTACTGTGGACCCCTCACAAAAAGAAACACATAAGAAAGCTGGAGAGACTACAAAAAATGGCTACAAGAATGGTCCCAGAACTTGAAAGGATGACATACGAGGAGAGACTAAAGGCTATGGATCTTCCAACATTGGAACAGAGAAGGGAGAGGGGATCTCATACAAGTTTATAAATTGATCAACAGAATGGACCAAGTGGACAATGAGTATGATGAAACTTACTGATATAGCCCAGTGTCCGCATTAGCTCCGGACCCTGAGAGAAGAATATGCCAGTTGAAGCACTAGATCGCATAGTAAGAAACTGAGGAAGGGAAGATGTGTAAGAGATATTAAAAAAGTATAGTTTCCTGCAAAGATGTGTTGAGACATGGAACAGTTTGAATGAAGTAGTGTCTGCAACGAGTGTACACAGTTTTAAAGAAAAATTGGATAAGTGTAGATATGGAGACGGGGCCACACGAGCGTAAAACCCAGGCCCTGTAAAACTACAACTAGGTAAATACACAGAAAACTTGAAGATATGGGGGGAATAAAAGGAAAACTGCTGGAATGGATGAAGGATTTCCTAACTGGAAGAACTATGAGAGTGACAATTAGAGATAAGGAGTCCACCTGGAAGTAAGTTATAAGTGGGATTCTGCAAGGTTCTGTGTTGGCCCCAAACATGTTTGCAATATACATAAATGACATGGATGAAGGAGAAGAAAGCTATATGAGTTTCTTTTCAGATGACGCAAAACTTTTGAAGAAATTTAGGTCGTAGGATGATGGTAGAACTCTACAGCAGGACTTAGATAGACTATGGGAATGGAGTAAAAGATGGGAGATGGGATATTAAGAAATGTAGCATAATGGAATTTGGAAAGAGCAAAAATAGGATAACAAGACAATATAAACTTGGAGAAGAGAAGATAAAAAGGTGGAAAGCAAAAAGGACCTGGGAGTTCTCATAACAAAGGAAATGTCCCCCAATAAACATATAAATATAATTGTTGGTGAGACCTACAACTTATTGAGAAATATTAGAATTGCACTCTCATATACTGATGAAGATATGATGAAAAAGTTATTGGTATCCTTGATCAGACCAGGACTGGAGTATGCAGCAGTACTGTGGTCACCTAACAAAAAAAGAATGTCAGGAAAATTGAAAGGATACAAAGAGTGGCCACCAAACTGGCTCTTACGTATGAAAAGAGACTGGAGAGACTGGCATTACCACACTGGAGCAGAGAAAAGAAAGAGGTGACCTGTTGACCATCTACAGAATAATGAATGATATGGAGCTTCCTGATAGGATCGACTTAGTGAAGAGGGACTCCGGAAGGGACACAAGAGGTCATGGATTAAAACTCAGAAAAGATAACTTCAGAATAGACTTCAAGAAAAACAGCTTTCCCATATATGGAACAGACTGGACAAAGAGGTGGTGTGTGCAAAGTCTATACACAACTTTAAGAGAAAATTAGACGCCGTGAGATATAGAGGCGGGACAACACGAGCATAGGCTCCCCTCCCGTAAAAATACAACTAGGTAAATACACACATGTACCACTGGCGCCATGCAGCTTTTTTCAGCTTTCAAGTTACAACTTGTCTGGCGACTGGCGTCAACGTGGCAACCGTGAGATTACCAATAGCAACAACAATCTTAGGATTATTTTTTTCATCTCTGTATCCTTTTGAAATAATGGTGCTCTTGATGAGAGAGAGAGAGAGAGAGATGAGTTACCATATTTTTCTAAGTAAAGGTGGGGTCACACGTCTCAGGATGCGACTGAAATTGCAAATCATTAGTTTCCGACTGAAAATCGATGCCTAGCAACAAGAAAAAAAAAAACATATTATATTATTATTATAGTCTTCTTCAGTCAATTTGCAACTCTATTTACGTTATTGTGGAGTCATGGAGAAAAGTATGAAAATATGGTGTCTAGATGTGGAGGAGATTTTGGTGTTGAAGGAAAAGAGCACATCTGGGAACCTAGGAAAAAGAAGAAAAAAAAAAAAGCAACACAAATCGAGATTCGATGAGACCGCTGCCACATCTCCAATGACTGTTTCCCTCTATGCAGGGTGTTGTTGGAGGTGAGGATTGATTGTAATCGTCATTGCTACCAGAGGGAGACATCTTGTTAAAAGTAGTTAAGTTTGTTTAGATTCACTAAATTCCCGCCAACCAGCTGGTATACTTCCCAGTTGCTATGTGTGAACGTGTTCCGACCAGAAGAGCTCGGTCGATACTTCTAGCGACTTGCAATTTCAGTTGTATATTGACACAAGTGAACCTAGTAGTTGTATGTTACAGGGTTCGAGCGGAACTCATAGTGACCTTTCTCCGTATCTACATTTATCTAACTTCTTAAATTTGTGCACACTTTCTGCTGTAATTCACTTATCCATTCCAGATGTCTCTTGTCCTATGTGGAAAACTGAACTTCTTGATATTCCTATGACACTGACTTTTCATGATTTTCTTGAAATATCCTCTTGTTTGTCTGTCTCCCTGCTCCATCACTGTTACCAACATCGCGTATCCGGATTATAGCAGCCAAGGCCTTGGCGGATACGCGGAATTTCCTTTCCCAACCCCTTATAAATTGAGAAAAAACATGTACATAACCCAAATGGGTAAGAAAACAATGAATGAAAGCACATTAAATGATTGTGTATACAATAATGACTTCCTGGAGAATGATAGAATGATAACACATCAGATACCTGCTTCTCTAGAAAATGTGAGGGGAAGGTGCCATCAGCAGCTTCATGGTAATCTGCTGTTTCACTGATGAACTGGACAGTACCTGAGTCATTATTAATGTGTTGAAGTGAGATAATGATAGTGAAGTATTTATTGTTTATCTGGTACAGCTTTCTACCTCTGTCTCAACACAATTTTTTGTAATAGTGTTATTGTGAGAGCTGTCATGTAAAGTTGTGATGATGAAGGCAGTAAGAAAAAAAAAAGTGTTTGAAAAGATCATAACATGATATAGAGAGATGGTGGAGAAGCCTGGCAGTGAGGCATAGGGTGAGGCGAGCGTCTTCTAAAGGCCCCCCACACACGAAGCGATTTTAGAAGCGCGACTTGAGAAGTGCGACTCCAAAGTCAATGCAAGTCTATGGCCCCCCACACACGAAGCGATTTTAGAAGCGCGACTCCAAAGTCAATGCAATTCTATTGGAGCCTTCAGACGTGGTCGCGACTCGCTGGGTTGGAAGCGCGACTCGAGATATCCCTTGGTGAAGCGCGATTCCCGAGCGA
The DNA here is from genome assembly GCF_017591435.1 of Portunus trituberculatus. Taxonomy (NCBI): domain Eukaryota; kingdom Metazoa; phylum Arthropoda; class Malacostraca; order Decapoda; family Portunidae; genus Portunus; species Portunus trituberculatus. Next base: position 31,733,107 of record NC_059301.1, read on the forward strand.
CTCGAGTAACATGTTACTATGAAGCCCCACATACGAGGCGACAGCTTCCCGCGATTTCATCACTACTTGCATCTCATTGGCTGGTCGGGGTGAGATTAGAACCAATGAGCGATCAGGCAGAGTTTTCCTCCACGTGGAGTCCGAGCGTGGGGCAGCTAGGAGGGGGAGTGCGGGGTAACTGGTAACATCCGGCTTGGAGGAGTGCATCACAACCACGCATAGCAAGATGAGTGATCAGGGATCTGCTGACCGCTTTGATACCCAATTATTAATAGATGAAATAGAAAAAAACGTCCAACCATTTGGGATATGCCATGTGCTGATTACAAGGATAGGGTAGTCAAAAAGAGATGCTGGGAGGAATTAGTGGATATATTCTGCAGTATGGCCCCCCACACACGAAGCGATTTTAGAAGCGCGATTCTGGGTTGACCCCACACACACAGCGACTGATGTAGCGACAGCATAACCCCTCCCCCGTCATACCCCCATCCCCGCTACTGTATCCACGTGGACTGCCCTCTCATTGGCCATAACACCCACCAATGACGCGGGAAGCTATTTCTATTTCATCTATTAATAATTCGGTATCAAAGCGGTCAGCAAATCCCTGGTCACTCATCTTGTTATGCGTGGTTGTGATGCACTCTTCCAAGCCGGATGTTACCAGTTACCCCGCACTCCCCCTCCCAGCTGCCTCGCGCTCGGACTCCACGTGGAGGAAAACTCTGCTTGATAGCTCATTGGGTCTAATCTCACCCCGACCAGCCAATGAGATGCAAGTAGTGATGAAATCGCGGGAAGCTGTCGCCTCGTATGTGGGGCTTCATAGTAACATGTTACTCGAGTCGCTCGGGAATCGTGCTTCACCAAGGGATATCTCGAGTCGCGCTTCCAACCCAGCGAGTCGCGACCACGTCTGAAGGCTCCAATAGACTTGCATTGACTTTGGAATCGCGCTTCTCAAGTCGCGCTTAAAATCGCTTCGTGTTTGGGGGCCCTATGGCGGGGGAGGGGGTATGCTGTCGCTACACCAGTTGCTGTGTGTGTGGGATCAACCTAGAATCGCGCTTCTCAAGTCGCGCTTCTAAAATCGCTTCGTGTGTGGGAGGCCTTAAGGGGAGATAACACGAATGACGGAGGGGAGAGGGGAGGCCAGAATTGAAAGTCCAGCTGTCTCACAACAAATATATACATTTGTTTGTTTGTTTCTAGTTGTCTTCTCTTCTTGATGTTTCTCATTCTAAATCTCAACTTATACCTGTCAGGCAAAAATTAGACAGCTAAATGACACACCTCCCTACTTAAGGGGAGGCACAACAACTGGATGAAAAATATTCATAAAAAAAAAAGTTTTCAATATTTTTGTTTGAAACTTTTGCAATGTGCAATGGCACCATTTTCTGATATTATGGTAGTAGGTAGAACATTTTAGAATAACATATTAACCTACCCAAGACAGTTTTTTGCTAAATTCGTTTTAGTTCGTGAGAAACCGCTTTCGCAATTTCATGAAATAATGACGTCACTATTTTTTTTTAGCTATATAACGTATCCAGAACAAGACTTTTTCGAATTTCTTAAAACCCTGTCTTGGAAATGTAGACATACCCATTATGTACAAGTATGGTGAGTTTCATTTAGATCCATCAAGTTTTTGTGCACAGCTACTCATTGAAGTTAAAATTTGACGTTTTGAGATAAATGAGTTTAAAGTTTTGAGTATGACATATTATGTGGTAATCATCGAGGGATTCGATTTCTTTTAATGCATATGTACAACAAATATGTACTACACATGTTTAATATGTACTGCAAAAAATCGCCAATGAAATGTACTTACAGTAGCGAAGTCATTATCCATAACTCGGGGACGTAACAGGCCCCCTCCCCCCAGCCAGCGAGATGTTTATTCCTCCCGCGACTGATGTCGGTCTCTTCTTGCGCTTTTAGCGGCAGTATTGCCTCACTGCTGGGGTGTACACAGTGGCATATCACTGTACAGGGTTTTTTTTTTTACCAGCAATGAGCGCCTTCCCTGTACTCAATGCCACTGCTCACCAAACACGTAGGTAGGTTACTCTGTAGGGGCTATACCGGCGCCGTAGGTTTTGCCCTCTGCTGCTACCTTCTCTTCTTCTTCTTGTATCTTCTGTTGCCACCCGGTGTTCGTTATTTACTGACTACGGCTTCATTCTTGAAGCTTTTTTCTATCTAGATATGCGAAATACTAAAAAATGATTTTTTGACCTAATTTTATCATCTCAGCTGTTGTGCCTCCCCTTAACTCCTGGCCAAGTACTGTGTAGGGCGTGAGTCAGGCTATGACACAATCAGTCAATCACACAAGACATTTAAAAATGGCTTCCTGACGGAAAGGTTATCTAATTGTAGAAAAAAAAAATAAATAAGATACTCATAAACGACAGAACAGCTCATCTTGGCCATTTGATACCAAGGATTCTCCTTGTTTGATTAGAAGTTCTGCCTTGAGCGTCTCACAGACAAATGTAAACAAATGTTTTCGCTGCTACGCTGGAACATATATATATATATATATATATATATATATATATATATATATATATATATATATATATATATATATATATATATATATATATATATATATATACACACACACACAATGATAAAGGCAAGAGACTAAAAATGATGTATACGAACATAGACGGGATTTTATCAAGTAAATTAGAATTAAGAGATTACATAAAGAAAGAAAATCCAGATATTGTATGCCTGGCTGAAGCAAAACTAAATGAGGCAATAAAAATAGACTTGGATAATATTGTTACGGCCCGCCCGTAACATACATTACTACCATCACCTCCTCCGCTTGTTACCTCGTTCGCCACCTCTCCGCCTCCCCTTCCACGTCACCGTCTCGTGAACCTTCCACGCCACCGTTTCATGAACCCTCCACGTCACCGTTTCATGAAGCCCCGCTACTGTCCCGAAGTTGGATTCACGCAGCCCATTTCGACTCAACCGGAAGTGTTGAGCCAGCTCTTAGCTTTCTGGAATGCAAGTTGAGGTCCAGGCCTCAACCAGTGAACACAACGCCTCTTGGGTCTACCGTGGGATCAACCATCACCCAGCACTTCACCACTGCGACACCGCATAAGTATCACTTCCCCTCGTCCGTGCTTTCCACATTGCCTCTATATAGGATTAGGATTATTGTTAGGTATTAAGTTGGGTTCTTTATTGTTGTATTTATTACTGTGTTATATGCATATGTGTATGTCATTTTCCTGTGTTTCATTTTATATATCTGTGTTTCATGTTTCATGTTATATATATGTGTGTCAATATCATTATGGGTTATTAAAATAGCTTTTTAAAGTGCCCCCTTTGCATTTCCTTACCAGTTGAACCTGCAGTGTTTTTTTTTTATTGTTATTGTTCACCGGCTCCCCGATGCCAATCTTACCAGTTTAACCGGTGAACGTAACAATTGGCGACTGTGACAGGACCATTATAACCTATGTTCAGTGTTCCATTTTTCCAGTGATTACATTATTTTTTTGTTTCTGTGGTGTTGTGACTCTGATGTGTTTTTTTTTCTGTGACTTACTCTGCGTGTGGTTTAAATTTACCTTTGTGCGATCAAGTTAAAACAGGTTAAAACGTGCTTCGTGACTTTCATTGGTATCACATAGCAGTGGTAGAGCAGGAAACCAGGTAGAAAGGCGTGTTCACCGATAGCACTTATCTCTATTTTTTGCACATAGGTAGGTGTGTAATAAGTGTTATCCAAGTGTTGGGATCATCATATGTTCATGCGAACCCTCAATTCCCTCACTTCGCGGATAATTTTTCTCGCTAGTTAGAATCGGCCATTTTAACTAGTCTCTCAGACTAATCCGCCTCCTTATCAATAACAAGTCTCAGTACAATTCGCTCCTCACTCTCAAGTCTCGTAACTAGAGTAATCCGGATCCCTCTTAATGCCGTAACTCTCTAGTTTACCCCTCATTAGTGATTGTACTCATAAGTGTTTACTTAAGTATAATCTAGGTAATTTCAAGGTTGCCTTTATTATCACTCTGCCAAGTTCCTCACTTAAGTAATTCGCTTATCATTTTTTTTTTTTTTTTTTTGTGGTTTAACATCTATTTAATATGGCTTCCGCTCAGTTTAACGTTGAAGATTTTTGTGCCGACCCTTCTCTGGAACAACTTAAAGATGCTAATATCAAGAAGGACCAATGGAAGACCATCGCTAAACATTTTGATGTTCCCATCACGTCTCAGATGACTAAAGAGGTCATTAAGAATGTAGTTGTTGAACATCTAGTGCAAGAAGGTCAGTTGCTAGGAAATGCCATAGAAGAGTTAACTCCCATGTCAGCCTCTACGAGGACTATAATACACAGTCCCCAGGAAGAACAGGATAAGAGTAGGATAAGTCAATGGGAAATTGAGAAGCTTAAACTAGAATACCGGATGCATGAAGAACAAATGCAACTACAGGCAGAAAAGGAAGAGAGAGAATTTCAGTTACAACTTAAAAGGCAGGAGAAAGAGTTAGAAATTCAGGAGTTAACTCTACGAAATGACGCTAAGTTTAGAGGGGAAGAAATAGATATAAAGAACAAGTTAGCAAGCTTTAATCCTGCTACAGCTGCTCCGCTAGTTCCCCCTTTTGATGAATCTGATGTTGACGGGTCATTGCTAATAGGAATAAATGGCCCAAGGATCAGTGGGTGTCTCTCCTTGTCCTTAAGCTAGTAGGAAAAGCTTATAGGGTATACAACGGCCTTAGTGATGAGGTAGAATATGAAGAGATCAAAGGTAACATTCTAGACGCCTACTCTATCACTTCTGATGGATACAGACAACAGTTCCGAAAGTATGTAAAACCAGACTCTCACACCTATGTTGAATTTGCTAGTGAGAAACTAAGACAATTTAAGAAATGGTTAGCCGCCCTTAACATTACCACCTTTTCGGAGTTGCTCAATCTAATGGTCCTGGAAGAATGGAAGAACAAGTTACCCTTTAATATTCTGAGGCATGTGGAAGAACGGGAGAGAGTGATCTTATGTCTGCCGCTAAAGTGGCTGATGCGTTTGCTTTGTTGATGGGATCCCTGGGTAGTAGAGGTCGTGGTTCACTATCTAATGTTAGGTCCTCCTTTGGGGAAGGTTTTGGGGCGCGGGTGGTAAGCCAACCGGATTCTCGCCAAATGCATATAATTCCCCCTGGTGTACATACTGTAAGAAGCCAGGACACACGATCCAAAAATGTAGACACCCAAATTGCAAGGCCTCTCAACGTCAACTTTCTTTTGTGGCCCCTAAACCTAACACATTTGAGAACAAGAAACCAGTGGCCCTAGCTAACCCTGTCAACTCTCCTCTAGAACTTTATGACTCGTACATGTATCAAGGTAAAGTGTCCCTGACTGATGGTAAAGACAAGGCAATAAATATCAAGGTTCTGCGTGATACAGGTGCTGCCCAATCCATCTTAAGGGAAGATGTCATCCCTAACATCAAACAGGCTTTCACTGGGGAGAAGGTGATCCTTACAGGTCTCGAATCACAGCTCTCCTATCCTTTGGCTAATATTAGCTTACAGTGCCCGTTCATTTCAGGAGAGGTTGTGGTAGCCATTAAACCTGGTGAACTGCCAGTACCGGGGGTACATCTTGTACTGGGTAATGCTCTTGTGGGTAACTTGGCTGTTCCAAACTTAATTGTTCTTGATTCTCCCTTAACAGAAAGTCCCACTAAGACCCTGGACGAAACATCCCCTCACTTCTTCCCAGTGTGTGCAGTCACCAGGTCTCAGTTTCACCACCTCCTCCACCAATGATTGCCTCTACTGACAACTTGTACAATAACATCATTTCAAAGGAGAATTTGATTAATGCTCAGGAACAGGATCTCACTTTGGCTAAGATCAGACATGTTGCCAGTGAGACAAAGGATATGTCTAAATTGCCTTGTTTTTATTATCAGGAAGGAGTCCTGATGCGTGCCTACAGACCTCCTGAACTGAAACAACTAGACACCTGGTCAGAAACACATCAAGTTGTCATCCCTTGTCTGTAAGACCAGCCATTATAGAACTAGCTCATGATGGATTGTCAGGTCATCTAGGCATCCAAAAACCTACAAGAAGGCTCTTCAACATTTTTTTGGCCAGGAATGAAAAAGGATGTGTCACACTATGTAAAACATGTCACATATGTCAAATTGTGGGTAAGCCTAACGAACGCCTTGTGCCAGCTCCTCTGACGCCTATTCCAGTTCAGACGGAGCCCTTCGAAAAGATCATTCTAGACTGCGTAGGGCCCTTACCCAAAACCAAACGAGGGAATCAGTATTTGTTAACCCTCATGGATCCCACTACCAGGTACCCTGAAGCATTCCCTCTTAAGAACATCACATCAAAGACCATTGTAAAACATCTAATACATTTTTCACCTCGGTAGGAATTCCAAAACAAATTCAGTCTGACAAGGGTAGCAATTTCACTAGCCATTTTTCCAACAGATAGTGAATGAGCTAAACATCGACCATGTTACCTCCTCGGCTTACCACCCCAATCCCAAGGCTGTCTGGAGCGGTTTCACCAAACATTAAAATCCATGATGAAGAAGTATTGCTTGGAGCATCAAGGAGACTGGGATGAAAGTATTTCTTTCCTTCTCTTCGCTTTAAGAGAATCTCCTCAAGATTCTTTAGGTTACTCCCTTTTGAATTACTCTATGGTAGACAGATCAGGGGGCCTCTCAAAATATTAAAGGATCAATGGTTTACTCAAAATACTCCTTCAAGCCCCAGTGTGTCTGACTACATCAGTAACCTTAAGAATAAAATCAGTGAAGTCAGATCTTTTGCTAAATCAAACTTCCTCAAATCTCAAACTAAAATGCAACAGAATTCTCTTCCCAAATCTGTCATGAGAAGTTTCAAACCAGGAGACAAGGTTTTACTTTTCTCCCCACTCCAGGCAATGCTCTTCACAGTAAGTTCATGGGACCTTATGTTGTGGCTCAAAAACTAAGTCCATTAAATTATGTGGTCCACACTCCTGACCGTCGTAAGGATTCCCAACTAGTTCATATTAATCTAATGAAACCTTACCACTCCAGAGAACCAGAGGACGACTTGTCTCGCACTGTACCTGTATGTCTGGTAGGGAAGGAGTCTGGTCCTGTGCCCCCCGAGGAAGAGTCCGACATCGAATTCCTCTTCTCGTCACCTAAAGGACGCCCCTCAAACAGCCAAATCATGTCCAACCTTGATGAGGTGTTTCTTTCCTTAACACCTTCACAACAGTCTGATCTTAAAAGTTATTGCTAGACTTTTCTGAAATCACAGGTGACCTTCCAGGAGTTTGTAATACTATCCAACATGACATAACATTAATATCTAATGACATCAAGCCTATAAGACAACCAGCCTATCGCATTTCACCCATTAAAAGAGACTTGATGAAAAAGAGGTAGACTATCTGCTCTGTCATCACCTTGCAGAACCTAGTATATCTCCTGGGCTTCTCCCTGCCTGTTAACATCTAAGCCAGATGGTAGTAGTCGATTTTGCACCGACTACAGGAAATTAAATAAAGTGACGGTGCCAGACTCCTACCCATTGCCCTTGATAGAGGACCTTATAGATAGTATAGGAGTAGCCAAATTTGTAACCACTATAGACTTACTTAAAGGTTACTACCAGATTCCCTCTCGGACGAGGCCCAAATAATATCCGCCTTCATCACCCCCTTCGGACTATACCAATACACAGTGATGCCCTTTGGCTTGTCTAATGCTCCCGCCACCTTCCAGAGGGCTATAAATTACATCACTCAGGACTTGGAGGGAACATCTGCATATCTGGACGACCTGGTGGTGACTGCGGACGACTGGGCGACACATCTGACCCGTCTTCGGAGGCTGATGGGTCGGTTGCAGGAAGCCGGGCTTACAATCAACCTGGCCAAGTCCACCTTCGGGAAGTCTACGGTGGTCTACCTGGGACATGTGGTGGGGAACGGCAAGGTTCGCCCCAAGAGAGCTAACGTGGAGGCCATCCTTGGCTTCCCTGTCCCTACCACCAGGAAAGCTCTCATGAGGTTCTTGGGGATGGCTGGTTTCTACAGAAGATTCTGTAGGAACTTCTCCACCCTGGCCGCCCCCCTGACGGACCTTATCAGCACTTCCGTCCCCTTCCACTGGACCCCGACCTGTGACCAAGCCTTCCAACACCTCAAGGCGTTTTCTCCTCGGAACCAGTGGTCTGGACGCCGGATCACTCCGCCCCTTCCATCTACAAGTGGACGCGAGTGGAGTTGGAGTGGGTGCTGTCCTACTACAAACGGACCCTACAAGCGGCATCCTCCATCCCATCGCCTATCACTCCGCCAAGCTGAAAAACATCAACTCAACTACTCCACCATCGAGAAGGAGGCTCTGGCACTCGTCCTGGCGCTCCAACGTTTTGAGTGCTATCTTCATCCTGGTCCTCAAACTACGAAGGTCTTCACCGATCACAATCCTCTGGCCTTCCTTCACGCCATGAAGAACCGAAACCAACGCATTCTTAGGTGGGCCTTGTTAACTCAACCCTTCAACTTGGAAGTCCACCATATCAAGGGGGTGGACAACATCATCGCCGACGCCTTATCAAGATCTCCCGTCTCACCTCCTTCATGAGCCCATTACGGAGGTCTTAGGGGGGAGGAAATGTTACGGCCCGCCCGTAACATACATTACTACCATCACCTCCTCCGCTTGTTACCTCGTTCGCCACCTCTCCGCCTCCCTTCCACGTCACCGTCTCGTGAACTTTCCACGCCAGCGTTTCATGAACCCTCCAAGTTTCATGAAGCCCGCTACTGTCCCGAAGTTGGATTCACGCGGCCCCTTTCGACTCAACCGGAAGTGTTGAGCCAGCTCTTAGCTTTCTGGAATGCAAGTTGAGGTCCAGGCCTCAACCAGTGAACACAACGCCTCTTGGGTCTACCGTGGGATCAACCATCACCCAGCACTTCACCACTGCGACACCGCATAAGTATCACTTCCCCTCGTCCGTGCTTTCCACATTGCCTCTATATAGGATTAGGATTATTGTTAGGTATTAAGTTGGGTTCTTTATTGTTGTATTTATTACTGTGTTATATGTATATGTGTATGTCATTTTCCTGTGTTTCATGTTATATATCTGTGTTTCATGTTTCATGTTATATATGTGTCAATATCATTATGGGTTATTAAAATAGCTTTTTAAAGTGCCCCCTTTGCATTTCCTCACCAGTTGAACCTGCAGTGTTTTTTTTTTATTGTTATTGTTCACCGGCTCCCCGATGCCAATCTTACCAGTTTAACCGGTGAACGTAACATATGTATAAAACACACAACATCATGGCCTCTTTGACAGTGCAATAATTTGAGGGAATGCACAGCAAAAATGTCTCTGCCAATGTAACTATTAAATGACAAGTAGTCACTAGTGGTGTAACGGCTTATCTGGCATTGTGTATTAATGGATACTGGGTATATTACCTGTAATACCTTATAAAGTAGGAAAATGTGACAGGGCTCTATTCACCTCTATTATTTGGTCTCATCACCACCAAAGGCGCTCATGTATTATAAAACAATTTAGTTAATCTTTTTAAAGGTCCGTTTCACGTACAAACACGAAACTCATTTGTAAACAAAAATAATTGAGCCGCAAGCGTCTAGTTTGGCTGTCAGTTACTAACTCCAATGAGCTCAGCACCAGTCAAGAGTAAACACTGTTTATAACAGATTTGTGGGTATAAACAGGGATTTGTGGGTAGTGGCATATAAGGATTTCATGGTATCTATAGGGCCAATCCCTCCAATCTCGCGCTGCCACTCAAGAGGCGTAACGTTATCATTTTTTAGGTTCCTTGTTAGCACTAAGTTAACACTGGGGGCTGCGCCCCCCCATCCGTATAGGTTAGCTTAGGTTAGGTTATGATAGGTTAATGCCCTAGCGTGGGGGGGGGTCCAGGGGAGATGCAGCCCCCACAATTAGGTTACATTAGGATAGGTTATGTTAAATTAGGTTAATGCCCTAGCGGAGGGTTCCAGGGGGGGGAGCTAAGTTGCATTAGGTTAGTTTAATGCCCTAGCAGGCAGGGTCCAGTAAGGTTACATTAGAAATTAGGTTATGTTAGGTTAGATTAGGTTATGCTTGGTTAGGTTAGGTTGGAAAAACTTGAAATATTATGGAGAATTTCCGTAGTTTTTTTTTTTTTAAATGTTCATATTGGGTTTATTTTCCCAAAAAGATTCCCACAGGCCCCCAAGCTTGTTTGGGGGGGATGGAGGGGAAGGGAGGGACAGACTTGTTATAAAGAATTACCAACAGTTTTTTTTACTCTTAACAGATTTACCTGTGACGTCTGTGACAAGATGTTTTTGAACAAGGTAGACGAAGATCTGTGCTACAAAAATAATTTGGACATGTGCATCCAGCCTCTGCCGCGTGTTCCAGGGCCGTCAGAAAATATTCCCTGCAGAAATTAAATGTGTAGTGTTTTATTTGACCCTTGCCCTCAATTATCCCATTCCCATAATAATATCTTTATATGACGGTGGAATGAGGCTGTACGTCTCAGCTTAGCGTGATCCTGTGACTAATAAAGAGTACGTTATACCGGCGCGCGAGCGACGAGGGAGATTCGTCTGGCAGTGTTACTATCGTTTTCAGTAGCAGCGTTCGCGTGTAAAAGCGAACGCTTTTGGACCGTTCGCCTTTTGCAACGTGCTACTGAAAACGCCTCATGTAATATTAGAAATGGATATAGAAGAGGGAAAGGAAGATAGAGACGATTCATACAAAAGAGACCGATTAAATTACAGAAAGGCTGATATTGAGAATCTTAAGAACTATTTAAAACACGTAAACTGGGAGGAGATGGAAAACTCAGAGACGATGCAAGAGAAGTATAACTTATTTTTGGAAATATACAAAACAGGAGTCAAGGAATACGTCCTGAAATATAGACCTAAAGAAGAAGGAAAGAAAGATTGGTTTAATGGAAGATGTGCTAGGGCAAAGGAGAAAAGAGATGGAGCATGGAAAAGGTGGAGGAAAAATAGAAATCCAGTAAATAAGGAAAACTTCAAGGCAGCGAGAAATGAATATGTTAAGGTGAGGAAGGAAGAGGAAAAGAACTTTGAAAAGGACTTTGTTGAAAAATGTAAGGAACAACCAAAATTGTTCTACAGATACAGATTCATAAATGGAAAAATTAGGCAAAAAGAAACAATAGAAAGGTTAAAAGGAGAGAACGGGATGGTGGAAGACCCAAAAAGTATGGCAGAACTATTAAATAATAAATTCCAGGAGGTCTTTACTAAGGAATCCAAATTTGAAAGGCCACAGGGTAATAGAGAGAGAGTCTATATGAAAGAGATTAAAGCAACCAAGCTTGAAATAAAAGAGTTAATGAAGAAACTGGATGAAGAGAAGGCAATGGGACCGGATGAAGTCTCAGGCAGAATACTGAAAGAATGTAGGGAAGAACTACCAAGTCCTATATACAACATCATAAAATGCTCAATAGAAAATGGAACAGTACCAGTAGAATGGAAAAGAGCTGAGGTGGTTCCCATATATAAGAGCGGAAGGAAGGAAGAACCTTTAAATCACAGATCGGTATCACTAACTAGTGTAATATGCAAGTTGTGTGAAAGAATAATAAAGAAACAATGGATCGAGTTCCTTGAAGACAACAAATTGATATCAAATAGCCAATTTGGTTTTAGAAAAAAGATGGTCGTGTGTAACTAATTTATTGAGTTTCTATTCTAGAATAGTTGATAGACTACAAGAGAGAGAGGGATGGGTTGACTGTATTTATTTGGATTTTAAAAAGGCGTTTCACAAAGTGCCACATGCAAGATTACTATGGAAGTTAGAGGAGAAGGGTGGCTTAAAAGGAAGCACATTGAGATGGATAGAAAATTATTTGAGGGGGAGAGAAATAAAGACGGTAATTAAAGATATGAAATCCAAGTGGAGAGCAGTAGAAAGCGGAGTGCCACAGGGGTCAGTATTGGCACCAATACTTTTCCTCATCTATATCAATGACATGCCAGAAGGAGTGAACAGCTACATAAATCTGTTTGGAGATTATATGAAATTGTGCAGAATTATAAAGCAAAAGGAGGATTGTGAAATACTGCAAAAAGACCTAAATAAGATCTGGGAATGGAGTAAAAAGTGGGAAATGGAATTCAATGTGAACAAAAGCCATGTCATGGAAATGGGAAAGAGTGAAAGACGACCCGTGGGAATCTATAAGATGGGAGATGGAGTAGAACTAGAGAAAGTAAAAAAGGAAAAGGACTTAATTAGGAGTGACGATGGAAGAAAACAATCAACTGGTAAGCCATATTGATAGAATTTTTAGAGAAACTATAATTTGCTACGGAATATTGGAGTAGCATTTCACTACATGGACAAAGAAATGATGAAGAAATTGATAAGTACTATAATAAGACCCAGATTGGAATATGCAGGAGTAGTGTGGACACCTCATAAAAAGGAACACATAAGAAAGTTGGAGAGACTACAAAAAATGGCTACAAGAATGGTTCCAGAATTTGAAGGGAAGACATATGAGGAGAGACTAAAGGCTATGGATCTGCCAACCCTGGAACAAAGAACAGAGAGAGGAGATCTGATACAAGTTTATAAATTGATCAACGGAATGGACCAAGTGGATAATGAGAAACTGATCGTGAGGGAAGAATATGACATTCGAAGCACAAGATCGCATAGTAAAAAGCTGAGAAAAGGAAGATGTCTGAGAGATGTTAAAAAATATAGTTTTTGCAAAGATGTATTGAGACGTGGAACAGTTTAAAAACCTAAACTGGGAGGAGATGGAACACTCAGAGACGATGCAAGAGAAGTATTACTTATTTATGGAAATATACAAAACAGGAGTCAGGGAATATGTCCCGAAATATAGACCTAAAGAAGAAGGAAAGAAAGATTGGTTTAATGCAAGATGTGCTAGGGCAAAGGAGAAAAGAGATGGAGCATGGAAAAGGTGGAGGAGAAATAGAGATCCAGTAAATAAGGAAAACTTCAAGGCAACGAGATATGAATATGTTAAGGTGAGGAAGGAAGAGGAAAAGAACTTTGAAAAGAACATTGTCGAAAAATGTAAGGAGCAACAAAAATTGTTCTACAGATTCATAAATGGAAAAATTAAGCAAAAAGAAACAATAGAAAGGAGAGAACGGGATGGTGGAAGACCCAAAAAGTATGACAGAACTATTAAATAATAAATTCCAAGAAGTCTTTACTAAGAAATCCAAATTTGAAAGGCCACAGGGTACTAGAGAGACAGTCTATATGAAAGAGATTAAAGTAACCAAGCTTGAAATAAAAGAGTTAATGAAGGAACTGGATGAAGAGAAAGCAATGGGACCGGATGAAGTCTCAAGCAGAATACTGAAAGAATGTAGGGAAGAACTAGCAGGTCCTATATACAACATCATAAAATGCTCAATAGAAAATGGAACAGTACCAGTAGAATGGAAAAGAGCTGAGGTGGTTCCCATATATATATAAGAGCGGAAGGAAGGAAAAACCTTTAAATTACAGATCGGTATCACTAACTAGTGTAATATGCAAGATGTGTAAAAGAATAATAAAGAAACAATGGATCGAATTCCTTGAAGACAACAAATTAATATCAAAGAGCCAATTTGGTTTTAGAAAAAGATGGTCGTGTGTAACTAATTTATTGAGTTTCTATTCTTGAATAGTTGATAGAGTACAAGAGAGAGAGGGATGGGTTGACTGTATTTGTTTGGATTTAAAAAAGGCGTTTGACAAAGTGCCACATGCAAGATTACTATGGAAGTTAAAGGAGAAGGGTGGCTTAAAAGGAAGCACATTGAGATGGATAGAAAATTATTTGAGGGGGAGAGAAATAAGGACGGTAATTAAAGATATGAAGTCCAAGTGGAGAGCAGTAGAAAGCGGAGTGCCACAAGGGTCAGTATTGACACCAATACTTTTCCTCATTTATATTAACAACATGCCAGAAAGAGTGAACAGCTACATAAATTTGTTTGCAGATGATACAAAACTGTGCAGAGTTATAAAGCAAAAAGAGGATTGTGAAATACTGCAAGAAGACCTAAATAAGATCTGGGAATGGAGTAAGTGGGAAACGGAATTCAAAGTAAACAAAAGCCATGTCATGGAAATGGGAAAGAGTGAAAGACGACACGTGCGAATCTATAAGATGGGAGATGGAGTAGAACTAGAGAAAGTAAAAAAGGAAAAGGTCTTAGGAGTGACGATGGAAGAAAACAATCAACCGGTAAGCCATATTGATAGAATTTTTAGAGAAACATATAATTTGCTAAGGAATATTAGAGTAGCATTTCACTACATGGACAAAGAAATGATGAAGAAATTGATAAGTACTATAATAAGACCCAGATTGGAATATGCAGGAGTAGTGTGGACCCCTCATAAAAAGAAACACATAAGGAAGTTGGAGAGACTACAAAAAATGGCCACAAGAATGGTTCCAGAATTTGAAGGGATGACATATGAGGATAGACTAAAGGCTATGGATCTACCAACCCTGGAACAAAGAAGGAAGAGAGGAGATCTGATACAAGTTTATAAATTGATCAATGGAATGGACCAAGTGGATAATGAGAAACTGATCCTGAGAGAAGAATATGACATTCAAAGCACAAGATCGCATAGTAAAAAGCTGAGAAAAGGAAGATGTCTGAGGGATGTTAAAAAATATAGTTTCCCGCAAAGATTTATTGAGACATGGAACAGTTTAAATGAAGAAGTAGTGTCTGCAACGAGTGTGCATACTTTTAAAGTAAGATTGGATAAGTGTATATATGGAGGGGTCTCCAAGCGCATGGGTTCGAATCCTGTCTACGGTCTGAGTGTAGGTTGGGCTTCCTCACTCAGGGCAACGGTTTCCTAGCGGGTGGGCTTTGAAATAGGAGGTACCCTTAATAAGTATCCCCTTTAGCCCATAAATTCCGTGAAAAGCCCACATGGTATAAACATGGTATAAACTAGGTAAATACAACTAGATAAATACACCGCGTAGTGTAGTGGTTAGCACGTGCGACTCACAATCGAGAGGGCCGGGTTCGAGTCCCAGTAAGCGGCAAGGGAAATGGGCAAGCCATAATGTGTGGCCCCTGTTCACCTAGTAGTAAATAGGTACGGGATGTATTTCGAGGGGTTGTGGCCTCGCTTTCCCGGTGTGTGGAATGTGTGTTGTGGTCTCAGTCCTATCTGAAGATCGGTCTATGAGCTCTGAGCTCGTTCCATAATGGCGAAGACTGGCTGGGTGACCAGCAGACGACCGAGGTGAATTACACACACACACACACACACACACACAAATATATTTACATCTACTCATGAAGATACTATTAAGTTGAGATAATAGCATCATTCTAATTAGCAAGAAAATACATTTTTATTATAAAAGTTTTGGTTAGAAATCATGTATAGATCTTAATTTGGCTAAAAATTGATTGATTGATTGATACATTTATTGTTGAATTAATAAATAATTACAACAAAGGAGGAAGATGGGCCTTGCCAACACCCCCCTGGGCAAAGACTTAAGGTTAAAGTATCACAAAAATAACTCTGGACAGTATAAACAACAAGAATACAAGTATTTCAATAAATAAATACACATATTGCACACCTTATTGCCTAAGACATCCTACAGTCTGGGAGCAAACTGAAGATATTCCGAGTATATCCCTGAGGGTGGCAGAGTCTATGAGATGGTCAATGAGGCTGTACAAGTCATGCTGACCTTGTGGCTTAAATTTAGCAATGAGAGGACATTCCATGATATAGTGACGCAGAGTGTGTCCCCTTGATTTAGCACACAGCACACAGCACACACCAGGAGAAGCACTGACTTCCCAAAAGTATTTGTAGCCTAATCTGAGCTTCATTGCCACCCTGTCATGTGATGCAGTGTGTCTCCCGTAGGTGTAAGCACAGCTCTGGGAGACACGTGCATAGTGAAGACTAGTGCTACTACCCCTATGGCAACAAAGCTCCAACTGATCACTAATGCTACTTTGTACAAAGTCCTTAATGCTACTCTTAACATAACCCAGAGTGTACTCAGTGCCAGGGTCCACTGTGTCATCTTGTAGGGCACACTGAGCAAGGTAGTCTGCTTTTTCATGAGAGGGTATCCTGATGAAATGGACCGTGGCACCGGCACCTTCTAGGGCGTGGATGAGATCAAGACACTTATTGACTAGATCACAGTCCATGGGGGAGGTGGATTGAAGGACATACAGTGCAGCCTGACTCAATAAAGAAATATACATTCTTATGGAGAGGCGCCACAATGTGGAGCGCCTCCAGTACAGCACACAGGTCTGCTCTAGTGGGAGACATGGGTGCAGGGAGCCACCTGGAAACCTCCATGTCAGTGTAGAGACTGGCAGAGATGTAGTCATGGATGAACAGCCCACATCCAGACCTGTTGCCATTGACTGACCCATCACAATAAACATGAATAGAATTTGCCCCAGAACTTGCCACACCCCTTTGCTCTATCATCAATGCCTCCCTTTCTCAACATTCCTGCCCCGATGACTGGAAGACATCTTACGTCACCCCCCTCCCCAAAATTTCTAATCCACAGTCACTGAATGATCTAAGACCAGTCGCCATCATCCCTATACCCAGCCTTATCTGTGAAGATTTTGTGTTCGACTGGGCTTATAACAAAATTTGTAACTCTATTGACACACAACAATTTGGCAATATTAAATCCACCTCCACATCTCACTACCTTGTCAGCTTCCTGGAATTCGTTCACAGCCACCTCGACAAACGCAACACTTCTCTAGCTATTGCTTTTGTGGACTTCAGAAAGGCCTTTGATCTTGTTGATCACACTGTTGTGATAAATAAAGCCATCACTCTGGGTCTCTCTCCCTACCTGATAGCGTGGTTGGCAGACTTCCTCACGGGAAGGCGTCAGGCCGTTCGTTATCAGGGCTCTGTCTCCTTTTTCCAACAGCTCACATGCGGGGTCCCTCAGGGGACCAAGATGGGTCCACTGTGCTTCCTCATCCTCATCAATGATGCTCTCGTCCACACCCCCTACCGCTGTAAGTATGTGGACGACTGCACCGTGGGCGTACCCGTCAACAACACCAACCCAGACTTCTCAGCACTTCAGTCCACTCTAAACCAACTACAGACGTGGACGGAGGACAACAAAATGACCATCAACCACACCAAGACCGTGGTGATGCACATTTGTACCTCCACAGCAGCAGTCCCCCCTCTCCAGCTATCTGTGGGCCCTCACTCCCTCCAGGTGGTCCGCAGCACCAAGCTTCTAGGTGTCTTGGTGGATGATCAATTATCATGGAAGCAGCATGTTTCCAACATCATCAGGTCAGCCTCATACAAAATCTATTTTCTGCGCCGACTCAGGTCCCTGGGAGCACCGGCAGATGAGCTGAGTGGAGTGTACCTCACCTTTATACTCCCTAAACTCATGTACGCTGCCCCAGCGTGGTCCTCCTCCCTGAACCTCACACAACGACAACAGCTGGAGAGGGTTCAGAGGAGGGCGTTCAGGGTCATCCTTGGGCCTGCCTACAGGTCCTATGAGGACGCCCTGACCTGCCTGAGTCTGCCGAGGCTGGCCACAAGACACCAGGAAGCCTTGGAAAAATTTGGGGAAGGACTGCTGCGTCATCCACGTCTCCGCCACCTGCTACTCCCCGACGTGCCTCCCCCTGCTCGCGCCACCCGACACCAGAATCGTGTGGCGCCCTTAAGAGCACCGCGCACTGATCGGTATCGACTGAGCGCGGTGCCCACTATTGTGCGAGCCTTAAATAAATAAGTAAATTAATAAGTGAATTCTAGGTTAAGTTATATCCATAGTTAGGTTAAGCATTTCAGTTCATTGTCTTAATGTCCCCCCTGTACATTTTCAGTGTAATTTTTAACATTGCCAAAGTAGTAAACCGTATATTATTATTATTATTATTATTATTGAATAGCCTGAACGTGTGGGTACTTGGACAATTTAGTCATGAACATGTCTTGCAGCACAGTCCCTCTTGGGCTGATGCAGTGAGTGAATATCAACACTGACACGGTGAGGGTTCCAGGCGGGTTGCAGCGGTGACATAAAAATGTTAATACAAGCCTTGGCTACACCTACACTTGTCAGTACTCCCAAGATCTTCCTGAGGTATGGTGTTGTACGAGTGTGAGGATCATGATACAGGGGGGTCAGTGATCCCTTTAGAGAGTCAGAGCCCGTGCATAGCATCCGACTAATTGTGCGACAAGTCATTTCCTGTACCCTACACATAATACTCAGCAGGTGCAGTTCAGCTCTGAGGACTTCAATCCGTGCAGTCCTGGGGCATCCCAAGATTATCCGCATGGCTTCATTCTGTACAAGCTCCAGGGGACGGAGTTGGGTGGCACTAAACTGTATTAAAACAGGGGCAGCATAATCAATAAGGGACCGTATGACAGATATATAGAACATTCTTAGGACTGGAATGCCCGCCCCCAGGCCCCTGTTGGCTAGCAACCGAAGTGGTGCTAGCCGTGGCAGACAGAGGTCTCGAACATAGTGGACGGCTTGAAGAGACTTCCTAAAACTCATCTGAACACCCAGGTACTTGTGTATGTGATCTCTAGGGATGGGAATGTTATTTACAGTGGGCAGCCGAGAGACCTTCCCTTTAGCTTGAAATTTTGTTTTACATTAATTAATCACTAATCCCATTTGGACACACAACGCTGCCAGCTGTGACAAAGCAACCTGGAGAATCCTGGGTGTGGGGCATTGGAGGAGTATGTCATCAGCATAGATGAGGACCTGGGTGCCCTGCGGAAAGGAACAGCATGCAATTTTGTCCATTAAAACATTGAAAAGCATTGGACTAAGGACTCCACCCTGTGGTGTTCCAAGCTCAAAAACTTCCTCAGAGGAGACTGCACCTTGAAACCAAACCTGTGCTGTTCTATTGTACAAATAGTCCCTGATCCATCCTAATAATCTACCTATGACACCTTTGAGAATGAGTTCCTCCATAATAACATCTTTGTTGGCCCTGTTGAAGGCACCCTTGAGATCAACGAAAGCTCTGCAGGTAGCATCCTTATTTATAAGACACTCAACAAAACAATGACTTGTAGAGTGACCTTTTAGGAAGCCATGTACATTGCCAGAGAGTACATGGCCCACCTTGTAAATAAGTCTGTTCAATATTACCCATTCCATCATCTTACACAGAGCTGGTGAGAGAAATAGGGCGAAAGGTGCCATCACCTTTGGGTATTGGGATGACGATGGCTGTTTTCTAAGAGCGGGGAAGCTTGCCTGCAATGAAAGACATGTTAAATAAATCCAAGATAGTGTTGTCTACCTTTACCTCCAGGAGAGCATTGAGGATATCATAAGTGATGCCATCCTTGCCAGGAGCTGTTGACTTGCCCAACTTGACTGCCGAGAGGAGTTTGTCATGAGTGATAGGCACACAGGTGTCGTCCAGCAGAGGAATACTGTGGCAAAGCAACTCCATCCTTCGTGGGCTTTGCTGATCAAGCGCCTCCTGGTGTTCCACAGGAAGGCCAGAGAAGGATGAGGCTTCCTTCCACTGCAAGACGAGTTCTCGTGCCCTGCCTCCAGGATCAGGGTCACACACCTGCCATCTGGACTTGCCCCGGACGCTGTTGACAAGGTGCCACACCTCCAGGAGGGACCGGGTCCTGCGCACCTTGTCCAGAAAGGAGACCCAGCACTTCTTCCTTTCCTGCTGCCGCAGATCCGTGAGGTGTCGAGCCACGGTAACCATGACATCCCGTGACTCTGTGTCTGCTGGGTTGAGCTGCCAACGTCTCTGGTAGGCAGCGAGCGTCTGTTGGCAGTTCAGAATGACAGGGTCGATAGCATAAGTCCAGCGGTGTGGAGCATGGGTCCTTGCTGGAACGCTTGGAGTCGTGATGAATCCCTCGATGGTGTGCAGGAGTCCGTCGTACAGTGCCTCTGCATCAGCAAAGGAGCCCTTCACAGCAGCGTACCATGCCACCACATGGACGACGAGGTCCGTCAACCTGGATGGTGGCACCGTCAAGCGCTTCCTGGGCACTGCCGGGGCGGACTGCACCGGGAGGGTCGTTTCCAGGGCGAAGTGGTCGCTCAGCAATGACCTGACAAGATAAGTTTGGGCAGTACATGTCGGCATATAAGGGCTACATAATCAAATCTGCCTCCTTGAACATGTGTGGGTGTGTGGTCCTCAGTAAGTACAGCTGTATCTGTGGTGTCAAGGAAAGCTTTCCAGCGCACACCATTGGCATTGGTGGTGAGGTGGCTTCCTAATTCCTTATGCCTGGCATTAAGGTCACCCATGATAACACTTTGCTCTTCAAGAACATATTCAGGATAATTTGCAATATCTAAGGCACCAGCATGAATGTACATGTTTACAAAGTAAATAATTTCACCCACAGTGTGCAAGCAAACAGTAATAAATTCAATACCCTCAGTGACCCCCATTTCCATGAAGTTAACTGGAATCCCATGTTTAATGTAAGTGGCCATCCCCCGACTACTGCCGTCACCACAACTGAGGGTGTGGGAGGCATAACCCCGCAGCTCAGGCACCCTTGGCCCTACCTCCTGTAAGGCAATAATGTCAGGCTTATGGAGGACATGAGAGTGTAAGTCAGTGAAACGGGCATGTAGACCATTGACATTCCATGTTAAGGTGCAGAAAGTCTTACCGTTCATCGCGATGGTGTTGCATTTGTGTCTTCAGGCCATCCACTTCCTGTGTCAGATGAGACATCTGCTCCATCAGTATCTGCATGGCTGCCATCAGATGTCCCTGGTCTGGCTCGGGGGTGGCAGTCTTCAGATGTCCCTGGTCTGGCTTGGTGCTGGCAGTCTTCAGGTGTCCCTGGTCCGGCTCGGGGTTGGCAGTCCGGGCTGGGATTGGGCTGTAGCACCGCTTCTTCTTTCGGCTGACCAGTGTCCATTCACCTGCATCCTCCTCTTCACAGTCTGCCACAGGTAACTTGCTCTCTGAAGCAGGGGAGCAGGGGCCATCCCTGAGAGGGTCTGGGACTGTCGTGTGGCTCCCTTGACTGGCTTGACGGGGGTATCCATCCTCGGTGTGGGTGCAGCAGTAGTTGCACATTCTCGTTGGCCCTGTTGAGCACTGCTGGCTAGGGATGGGGTTGGGGCCACAGTGGAGGTCTCACTGCATACTGTGTGCTGCTGGTTCTTGAAGGCAGCAAACTCGGTACTAAGACCAGAGACTGTTGCAGTCAGATTGTCCACTCTGGCGGCTAGTGCACTCACCACTGCCATTAGCTGCTGGGTAGCGTCGGTGCCAGGCAGTTCCTGAGTGATGCCTGCCTGGGACACTGTGTTTAGAGGCACAGGGGGCACTATAGCAGTGGGCTGCGGCAAAGGTGGGAACACTGCAGGTGTGGTTGAAGTGCTAGCGGTGGGGCAGGAAGGCTGGGACAGGTGAAGGGCAGCGGCTGAGAAGGAGGGCTTCATCGCCCAGGCGTTGGTCTGGGGAGGTGGAGCCTGGCGGAACACAAGCCTGGGCCAACTCACCTCATCCATGGCAGGCTCCCTTTGGGGCTGAGGCCTGACAGTGCAGAAGGTGGATTGGGCGTTGTGGTCACCCCCGCAATTGCAGCAGCGAGGAGGGATTTTGGTGCCCTCCTTGATCTTATCCAGGCATTGTGCTGACTTATGGGGGCCAGCACAGTACCTGCAGCAAGGGGCAGACTGGCAGCGCCACTCCTTGTGTCCCCAGCGACTACAGTGGCGGCACAAGTCAGGTTCAGGTGTATACCGCTCCACACACCAATGTCCAAGGACCAGGAGATGCATCTCACTGGGCACCTTACCTGTCACCACTCCCAACAGTTGGGGCCTTGCCATCTGCCCCACCATCCTCCTCTTCAGCCCATGGAATCCAGGTGGTACCTCTATCAGGTTGACATTGATGTGGGTCACCACTCCATAGATAATAACAGGGTGAGTGCCCTCCTCGCCAGGGCACTCCATAACCAGGCCCAGAAAGCCCTCACTCAACAGGGTGGCGTAAAAGGAGGAGTCAGTGCTGACCGTTATATAGGGCTGGTTCCGTCCCTCCTTGTAGAGTGGCTGCAGGTCTGGGTGTTGTTTCAGCAGGGCAGCAAACCAGCAGAAAAGCTCACTGGCTGTTTTCCCATGGCCAACAGGGAAGAACAGATGACGCCTTTGTTTACGGTCCGAAGTGGCCGGGGCAGGTACATCTCGACAGGGAATCTGGTCAGCAGCAGCATTTTCCTGGTGTTTTTCCTTGCCAGATGGTGCAGGATGAGGCTTCTCAACAATCTCCATGTCCTCTAGGGCTGCTATGCCTACCTTCACCTCAACAGTGCCTGCAACGAGCATATTCCTTTGTGCTGGGCCCACGTGGGAAGCAGCAGGCTTTGTGGCGGGGCACCACCAAACCCAGGCACGGACGCTTATTTTCTGTCTTCTTCTGGCTTGTTTCTGGCTGGCAAAATGGGCCTAGACATCCCTCAGTAGCCACTGAGTAGGCATGTTCACTCCAAATCACTTCTGATTTCCTCTTGTAAGGGCTGCAACTCATGTAAACACGGAGAGTGATAATTATGACGTCCTTCCAACTCAGCGGGGAGGACGCAACTGTGGCTAAAAATTGACACTAGAGGAAAACGGTGTGTTCCATCTGGCTCAGACGACGGAAAGAATTGACAGAACAGTAAAAAACCAACGGAAATCATTGAAGACGACGGAAGAAGTGTTATTGTGATGCTGCCTAAGCATTGTGCTGCCTAGCGGGATTGAGGGATCGTTCACGCTGTAGGTTTGAATCAAGGAATGTACAGAGAGGAAGTTTTGGTGTGGGTTAAAGTTTGGATGACAGCGTCGGCTCTGCCCTCTGTTGGAAGCGAGTACTTTCATAGAAAACGTTGTTAGGAGTAACTTAAAATTTCTCCCATGCTTCTTCCTCCCACCCCCTATTTTTCCTTGTATTCTCTCATGGTTATGAACTTATAAGGCAATTAAAACATATATATATATATATATATATATATATATATATATATATATATATATATATATATATATATATATATATATATATATATATATATATATATTACACCCCGTTTGTGAAATTGCCCATTTTATGAAATGGGCAAACCCAATTCATGAAATGAACCTAACCTAACCTAACCTAACCTAACCATTTCATGAAATGGCCACTCCATTGCACATTTCATGAATTGGGTTAGGTTAGGTTAGGTTAGGTTCATTTCATGAATTGGGTTTGCCCATTTCATGAAATGGACAATTTCATATATATATATATATGCATTTTCTGTCCGCCTCCGCCTGGGCCACACCATACTCCTTACTTGCATCGCATACGTCGACTGTCTCGTGACCACTTTTGCCCTTGGTGTAGGACTACCCCTGATGCCATGGAACATTTTCTGCTTCAATGCCCACGCTTCCTTTCAATACACTCGATCTGCCCACCTTCTTGGCGGCCTCAGGCGTCCACCCCTCCTGGCAACCTGCTGTCCTTCGCCTTACTCATGCCTTCTTGAGGAAGACCGGCCAGCTACCACGCCTGTGATACCCACACAGGACTAACCCAGGGCTCATAAGGATTTAAAAGAGGCCACGAAAATCTATGGATCCTTATGAACCCTGGGATAGTCCTGTGTGGGTATCACAGGTGTAGTAGCTGGCCGATCTTCCTCAAGAAGGCACAAGTAAGGTGAAGGACAGCAGGTTGCCAGCAGCGGTGGACACCTGAGGCCGCCAGGAGGGTGGGCAGGTTGTGTTGTGATGGACAGGACGGAGAGCCGGGAGCGTACTGCAGTATGTTGAGAGAGGAGGCGTGGACACTGAAGCAGGGAATGTTCCATGGCCTCAGGGGTAGTCCTACACCAAGGGCAGAAGGGGTCACAAGACAGACGTAGGCGATGCAAGTGAGCACTGAGTGTGCCGTGGTGTGGCCTGAGGACTGAGCGCACAGGTC
The DNA here is from genome assembly GCF_017591435.1 of Portunus trituberculatus. NCBI lineage: Eukaryota > Metazoa > Arthropoda > Malacostraca > Decapoda > Portunidae > Portunus > Portunus trituberculatus. The sequence continues at coordinate 31,757,239 of NC_059301.1, forward strand.
GTTGAAGAAGTGCGGACTTCCTCCTTTCTGCTCGATGTCCTGCGGAGTTAGTGTCCACTTTGTGGACTTATAAGTCTCAGCGAAGCAACGGATTTGAGGGACTTGGTCTCTGCTATAGAGAATGAATTTCTCTCTGGTTTAGCCAGTTTTAGTCCATTGTGGACTTAGTCTCTGCACCATATGCACATGGGACTTCGTCCCTTTTGCACCACGATTTTCCCTTACAGATTACTTTGCCCAGTCAGAAGTGCACAGTTGGTACGAAGCTGAACCCTGAAGGTTTGCAGGCTAGCTGCAATCCATGAAGGGGCCCGTTAGTTGGGTAGTTATAGGAAGACCGTGCACAGGCCGTAGGGACTCTGTTAGCCAGGTGCAAGTCCCTTACAGAGCAGCACTCTGCCCTTAGCAAGGCAGAAGTGCTGTAAGTACAATGCAAGATGAGCAGAATAAAAATAAAAAGTAGGACTCAACCTAACAAAGACCTGAAACTAGTGCTTGTGGAAATTCTATCCAGTAATCAAATTCAAGTGACAAGAATTTCTACAGCAAATAATGGCTTTGCAATCCTCACATATAATGACAGTCATACTGATAAAATTTTTACTGATGATGTCAAGGATGCATTAGAGAGAAAAGGGTTCATTCCCATTCTTCCACCTGAACAGAAGGTTAAAAAGAGTGTGATAGCAACTAGAGTGGATCAACTAATCTATGAATGGGGAGAAAATGATATTAAGGAAGAACTGATTGCATAAAATAGTTGGATACTTGAGGGGATAGAGAATGTTTTTAAATTCCCAAACTCTTCCACACTTAAGATTACTTTTACACAATCTAGTTTGGCTAATAAATGTACTCAAATGGGTCTCTTTGCTTTTAACATCAGTATTCCTCCCCATGAGATCAAGCAAGAGACGTATATACCTATAAAGTGTTGCATGAAATGCTACCAGCTGGAGGAGCACTTTACCAAGGATTGTCCTAGGGACAAAGAATTTAAAATCTGCTCTGAGTGCAGTCTAGAGGGGCACCTTTGGTATCAATATCAGGAAAGGAATAAAAAGTCTATTAATTGTGGAGAGAATCACAGTTCCTTAGCTATGAAATGTGTAAAAAGAAAGTCCATCTTGAAAAAAAAAGAGAAGAGACGAAAGAGATAAACAAACATCTACATATGCTAGTGTAACAAGTGTTTCCAGCAACTTGATCCCAACACCTATTCACATGCAATGACCTCAAATAACTAGGGAATAAATGCTTAAGATTCAAATTTGTATTGCACATGCTAGTCAGAAAAATACAGAAAAACCTGGGAGGTATGCTTATGAACTAAATGCAATATTAAAAGCTAATAATCTTCCAAATATAATAATCCCTGAGGATACACCAAACCAAACACAGAGTACAAAACCCTAAGAAATCAATTCAAAGTACTGATTTATCTGGAGCTAAAGTAAAAGGAATGATAAAAACCAATAAACTAAATAATGATGATAAGGAAACAAATAAGAATAAGGATATCAATATAGAACAAGAAATTGAGACACTGGAAGAAACAATATATACTATAGATGCTAAGCAAATGGGGTTAAGAATTTACACTACAAAAGACAGAGGATGGCCTCAGGACAAGTTTACAGTACGTGACTTAGTTCAGGGAATCAGACAAAAGATATACAAGTGGACATACAATAACATTAAATTTAATGAAGATGAAATACTGGAGATGATACATAAAGAAGAACTAAATCTCAATGACTGTTTTCACATCATAGAAAGTGACACTTTTAGAAAAATAAGATCTGGTCTCCAGCAAGAACGGTCACCCATGATGAGCGATCCTAGATTAAGAAACTATCACAATGATGAACTCTATCAAAATAACTCAACATAACGTACTTCACTGGAATACCAATAAAGCATCATTAATTAATTATTATACTAGAACTTCTCCTGATATTATAGCTATCAATAGTCATGGCTTAAGAACAACAGTCATTAAAAATAACAGGCTATATAACTTACAAAGTTAATAGTTCTCAAGAAGTTGCAGATGGTTCAGCATTAGCAATAAAACATAACATACAGCATAAACGTTTTGATGATTTTGATACAGATTTCCTTGCAGTGGAGGTTCAAACTTCACTCGGACCTATTATAATAGCCACTACTTATCTTCTACCTCGAAGACCTTATCTGCCATTCCCAGATATGTATAAATTATTAAATAATACCATTCCTGCCTATATCCTTGGAGATTTTAATGGCAGTCATAAACATTTTGGCAATAGAACTGATAATACAGTGGGGAAAAGCTTAATAAGCCTCATTAATCAAGGTAAATTGCTACATTTGGGACCAAGTTTTCCAACTTTCTTAACACATCATGTTGCAACAAATCCTGACAAAGTTTTCTCAAATAACCACCATTATCTAAATTTTCTTATAGAACCAGGAGATGTAACCACTTCAGATCACCTACTGATAATATTTACACTTTCAACAAAACCCCTCTTTGTACAGAAACCACTGGTATATAATATACAAAAGGCAAATTGGGATATGTTCAGGAAAACAATTGATGATGAAATTACTATAACTAATTTGAATTATAGCAATACAGATATACTAAAATATGAAATGAATAAATGGATAAAATTATTTAGTAAAGCAATGGATAAAGCAATTCCTAAAAGAAACTTTAAACAAATAAGTCAATTAAAATATAATGATGAAATAATAAATCTAGAGAGACAATTTAGTGAGTAAAAAATAGCTGCCTTAAGAAATCGATGGATTTATAATAACTAAAGAGAATATATAAGGATAAGAACAGAACTAAAAGAGAAATGCAAGGAATCACAAAATAAAAATTGTGAAGAAAAGATAAAAAATATAATAGATTACAGCAAAGACAGTAAAGAGTTTTGGAGGAAAATAAAAACACTAAAAGGTAGTAACAAGACTTATACTAGTTACATGAAAGATTCAGAGGGAAACAAATATTATACTGATAAAGAGAAATGTGATTTGTTTGAAAAGAAGTGGAAAGAGGTATTTAAAATCACAGTAGAGGAAGAGCAAAATTATGACATCCAGCACTCAAATCATATAGATGCATATATGAATGTAAATGATGACAGGATTAGATTTTTTCAGAGAGTTGACATGAGTAGACTTGATAACCAAAACATTCATACTAGGAAAGTAACAACTGAGGAAATTTGAGGAATCATAAAGAAAATTAAAAATAAAGCTCCTGGAGTATCAAAAATAAGTAAAGTAATGCTTGAAAATTGCACTGATAATGCAATAGAACAACTAAAAATATATATACAATGCGTGTTATAGTACTGGTTATTTTCCTCAAATTTTCAAAAATGCAATAATTAAATTCATACCAAAACAAGATAAATCACCAATCAATCCAATAAATTATAGACCAATTTCTCTGCTTGAAGTTCCGGGAAAACTTTATGAAAGGATAATTCTAGCAAGGCTTACAACATTTCTCTCAGAAAACAATGTAATCAAAGATCAACAGCATGGTTTCAGGCCATACAAGGGAACTCATACTGCTATTACAACAACATACGAAACTGTGGCAAATGCACTTGCAAACAAAGAACAAGTATATGTAGTTTTACGTGACGTTGCCAAAGCTTTCGATTAAGTCTGGCACAATGGCCTTGAATATAAATTGCTACAACTTGGCCATTAATACTTGAAAAAACATTGTGTAATTTATTAAATAATAGAACAGCAAAAATACAAATTTGAAAAAACAATAGTAACATCATAAATTTATTAAGCGGAGTTCCTCAAGGTAGTGTATTGTCGCCCACCTTGTATACTTTATATACAAATGATCTACCTCAAGCTAGTCATGGTTGCTTAACAACAATGTTTGCTGACGACATTACCCAAGTAATAACTTCACCAAGTAAATCGAAGTCAATGATGAAACTAAAAGTAGAGCGCGAAATAAATCAGATTAACAGATATGAAAAGATGTGGAAAAATTAAAACCAGTTTAGAAAAATTTAAAATGATCCCAGTTGCACAATATAAAACTAAACCAATCATAATAAATAATAAAGAAATAAATATCATTAAGGAAGGAAAGTTTCTGGGCCTTAATTGAAAACATACTGGTATAGGAGGACACTGTACTATCTTGAAAAATAAAGGGAATGCCGTACTAAGTAAATTGAGAAGATTACTAGTTTAACACCAAAATTAAAAACGTTATTGGTAAAAACATAACTCATACCAATTTTAGAATACCCTCCAATTCCCTTATGTTTAGCGGCAGTAACAAATAAAAAATCATTGCCATCAGTGCTAAATAAAGCATTAAGATTTATAAATCATAATGACGGTGAAAGGCCTACAGCTGAGGAACTTCATATAAGATATAATATAACTCCACTAAATATTTCCACTCACAATAAGGCACCCAGAATATGGGAAAATGTCAGGTGCTCAGAGCCGGAACATTACAATTTTTTAACAACTCACCAAAATAGAAAACACAAGTGGTTCCCCAAAAATAGTGAGGTTATAGCCACCCCCGAAGTGGAGGCTATTATAACTTGACAAATTTAATCCTTTAGTCTTTTACAGATGTTGCAGTATCCTTGGGCATCACAGAAGGACCTCGCAGGAGGACATTGCCAGGCCAACGGAACAACTACATTACTCTTTTACTTTTTATACTTCTTGTCTTTTTCATTCTCCTGTTGATCACAACCACATGCAATCTCTTATTATGTATATGAAATTGTACTTTCTGCATACGTATCTGTGCATTTATCACTAAACTAATTTTACTGATGAGAATGGCAAGTTGCTAAATTTTAGGTTTTTCAATAATAACCTAATATGAATTTCTAGGGAACTAAAGTAAATGTAAATCTAACATATTGCTTTAGGTGCCACAGCACTGTTCAGTCTAAAATTTTAGGGATTAGATGCGTCTCTCTTGGGGAATCATACCGAAAAAAAAAGAAAAAAAAAAGGGAATACTACTCTCTCTCTCACCTCTCCACCAAAGAAGTTAAATTACAGGAATCCCCAAGAGTCTGTGTCTTAGGGAGAGCTGTGTTCCTGAGTGTGCATTTGTGGCAGCAGCATTATGGAGGATCCTGCACAAACCTGTGCAAACTAAAGAATTAAAACACAATAAAAATACAAAAGTATGACAAAAAGAGCAGTGTGGTTAAGCCCACAACCTATCTCTCTTCTAACTTTCTTTCACCACTTCTCTTCTCACCCACTTTTTCTTTAGCTAGCTTTCTTGTTTTCTTCCCCCTCCCTTTAAAAAAAAAAAAAAAAAAAAAAAAAAAAAAAAAAGACAGTTGAGTTCAAGTCTTGGTCCAAGGGGGGGGAAACCCGTGCAGCGTCATGCCATGAATACATGTGCATTAAATTATTAATTGAATATTTCAATAAACATGCCACTTTCTTAGTATCACTTCTACTTTCGCTATATTCGACATAAATTTTTTGGAAGACTTATCTTTCGTCAAGAGACTTAATAAAAGCAGTGTGACAGCAAAGATTACGTGTGGGTCGCTGTTGGCTTTATATTATTATCTTGTTTATGCTGGCCCTTTGTAAAATTGCTTTGATTCATATTGTTTCTCAAGAGTATTTCAGTGCAGTATGGCATCGAAACGAGGTAGATCTGCTCCAGTTTAGGCTTATATGGAGCTTGTTGATGACCACACAGTTACTTGCTGCGTTTGCAAGGAAAAGCTGAAATACAGCGGCGGTACATCATCAAGGCAGAAACACATACGTGTCAAACACCCACTAGAGTATGCAGAGATGATGGCAATTTTGGGAGAAGAAACGGCTGCCAAGACACCTAAAACAACCTCATCTGTGCAGCCTACATTAGCAGAGACAATTAGTAGGACACAAATATATAAAGATGACTCTGCAAAGAAAAAGGAAATTGACCAGCTTGTCATAAGAATGATAGTAAAGGACCTTCGCCCACTATCAGTAGTAGATGATGATAGATTCAGACAGCTAGTTCATGGCCTGAATCCACGGTATGAGTTGCCTAGTCGTAGGGAAGTAACAAGAACTCTTCTTCCTCTCCTGTACAACCAAGAAGTAGAGAGAATTACAAAAGGCTTGGAAAAAGCCGATTACATATCTTTGTGAGGCTACAAGAGGAGACATGAAGGAGCTGGAACTGTTTGGAAACGTGTGCGTGCGAGAGAGGTGAGGCTGTGAGAGAGGCGAGCGGAACCGTGAAAAGGCAGGCAGAGGCGGGACCATCAGGCGTCAGGGACCGCCAGCTAGGTGAGGCTGCGAGAGAGGCGCGCGGGACCGTGAGGAGAGCGGAACCGTGTGGAGAACTGGAACCGCGAGAAGAGAGCGGAACCGTGAAAAGGCAGGCAGAGGCGGAACCGTCAGGGACTGCCAGTGGGGAGAGGGCCGCACGGGACCGTGAGCACTGTGCTTGGAGCTGGGACCGTGAGGCAGAGCCTAACGTATATTTGCAGTTAGTTGGAACTGCCTGCGACCGCGAGAGAAATGGGAGCCGGACCGCCTACCGCCTGGGATTATTATTATTATTATTATTATTATTATTATTATTATTATTGTTGTTGTTATCATTATTATTAATATTATTAGCATTATTATTATTATTATTATTATTGTTATTATTATCATTATTATTAATTGGTATTATGATCATTGTTATTATCATTATCATTATTGTCATTATTATTATTATTATTATTATTATTATTATTATTATTATCATTATTATTATCATTCTTGCTATTATAATTATTATCATTATTATCACTATTATTATTTTGATTATTATTATTATTATTATTATTATCATTATTATCAATATTATTAAGGAATTACCATACTCAATGTTACTGCTAATACTACTGTACTATAATATATATATATATATATATATATATATATATATATATATATATATATATATATATATATATATATATATATATATATAAGAGGCGGCGAGGTAGAATCGGTCCCGGAACTGGTTCTCACTGCTCACAGAATCGGAACCATAGGTTCCAAATAGTACGGTTCTTGCCCAGCCCTACTGACTGACTGTTTGAATCTTGTAACGGCGCTCATACTCCCCCGCTGATGGATCCCCCCATCCCTCACCCCCTTACTACCTGCGACCCGCGCGCCATCTGTTAGAAGCGAGGTTCCCTAATCAATTCCTCAAGCCCGCCCATTGAACCCGTATATCCTCCCTAGAATCCTTGGTTTGAATATGCTTGGGGCAGCTCCGGATAATATCGAATTCCGAATAGTGGCGATCCGGATACGCGGGCGATTAATATATATATATATATATATATATATATATATATATATATATATATATATATATATATATATATATATATATATATATATAGAGAGAGAGAGAGAGAGAGAGAGAGAGAGAGAGAGAGAGATTCATTCACAACTAAGTGGACTTTCTTTTATTTTATGTTGACCTTTACTAGCTTTCCCTTCTTACATAGAAGAAAAAAATTCCTTTGATGATGTTATTGGTGCCAACGAACTCGTCAAAACAAGAATTCGTGGACATGTGGAGCGCGTGCATGGATCCACGTTAGTGAATTATAATGTATTGTGCTTTGTGGGCAAATGACTTCATAGTGTGGACGATTATACTGGTCTGACTCCATATTATGGGCAAAACAGCACTGTCTTAATATAGAAAAGACGTCCCTCCCGCTCTCCTCGTAGAAAGAAAATTGATGATAAATGGAGGAAATGGAAATAAGACTGCCAGACTAGGACAGAAGGGAAGAATAAAGGAATAACACGAGCGATAGAAAAATGGAAAACGAATAGAGGAATTGTCCGTTATCCATTTTTCTCTATTCGCTGTTTTATTATCATCTCCTATTTCCTTATTCCTTATCATATTTCCATTTTCATTTCCTCCTATTCCTATTTGTTATCCATTTTCTTTCTATCGATCTCGATCGATCTTGTGTTATTCCTTTAAGTTATTCTATCCTGTTTTATTTCCATTTCCTCATTTTATTTTCCATTTTCATTTCTTTCTCCTGTTTTAATCCTACTTTCTCTGTTCATTATCTCTCTTCTCATACTGACCAATAGTGTGGCTTCACGTAACGTCAAATCAGATGGGTAGAGCAGGTTATCCATCTTTCCGAGTTCTGCGCACCCAGTGACGTCACGGGATGCGGGGTGGGTGGTGGCTGGGTGGTTGTATGGGAACAGGGAACGGGAAGGGAAGGGGGGGTGAGCATGTTTACCAGAAAAGAAAACGGGTGGATAGGAAGAGTACCTACGACAGACTCACATTACTCGCACGTACACACAGACTCTCTCTCTCTCTCTCTCTCTCTCTCTCTCTCTCTCTCTCTCTCTCTCTCTCTCTCTCTCTCTCATATAATTTATGAATTAAACAAGCTATATATATATATATATATATATATATATATATATATATATATATATATATATATATATATATATATATATATATATATATATATATGTGTGTGTGTGTGTGTGTGTGTGTGTGTGTGTGTGTGTGTGTGTGTGTGTGTGTGTGTGTGTGTGTGTAGGGGATGACAGAGAAACGGTTATATGCATTCATAGCTAAAATAACACTTTTAATTGTCCTAACATATAATACAGTAATGTGAATGATAGTAAATATTGATCCGTAAAATACAGTATTA